>NC_066880.1:707500-802500 GCF_022985175.1 Labeo rohita | reverse complement strand
AAAGTTTTTCATCTTGTATTTATATGTTGTTTTGTTTCTTTCCTTTTTTTTCTCACTTTTTTTTCAGTGACCAAAAATGATTTAGTTAACAGTAACAGCACTGATCTGCCACAAGGGTAAAATAATAAAATGTATGCTTAAATGCATTTAAAAAGTAGCAAAGAAAAAGTTTCCGAGACGATGAGTTCTCACTAAATCTGTGAGTTTTGATACAAATCAACCCTTGGGACAGGGTTGAAGTGTGTACTGGAGTGTGTGCTCCTGCTCTGAATACGGTGTTTAGTTGTAACCCAGCAACCTTTGAAGAGGAGAAATCTGAGCCGCTCCTCCAGTGAATATAAGAGCTTGACAAACCTTTCTGCCAGTCCTGTGTTTCTCCATCAGCCGGTTGAACAGAGACTCTCTGTCCTCCAGCGATGATCTGACAAAATCTGCGTTCAGATGCCGCGAAGCCATGACTTCCTGTGTGTTTACACCGGTTGCTTAGCAACAGCAGTGAAGGGGGCGGGACCGAGGTGACAGTGCATGTGTGTGATCTCACATAAAGATTTTATTCAGAAAGGTCTCATATAGCATCTCTTATACAGTCAAACACTCTTCATAGTCACACTTCAGTCTCTCAGCAACAACAGAAAATGATACAAATATATTTATATTAAAGCAAATTTGTACTATATAACTGTATGGCTCAATTTCCAGTATCACATGATAACAAAAGCAAAACAAAACTATATTTCAAACATTAGCTGTTAATAAAAAACAATGTTGCATTGATTCAAATGATCACAGTATGATTTGGCTTTAAAACCAACATCTGAACAGTGAAATAAGAAGGTAAACCAACATTACAGTACTAAACGTCTCATTAAGAGAAACTCAAAAATAGCAACTTTTTTTTCAGAATTGCAAAATAGAATTGTTTAAAATTGTTAAAAAAGGTCAGAATTTTGAGATATGAATGTTCTAAATAATTTCTGACTTTTTAAAAAAATAATTCTTAATTTTTTTAAATTTTTTTTTAATTTTTTATATCATACAATTCGTGTATGACATACGATTTCTGCCACAGAATAAAAAATTATTTATCTCACAATTCTGACTTTTTTTGCAACTCTGCATTTATATCTCACAATTCTCACAATTTTCTCAAAATTGCAAGACATGAACTTTATTAAAAAAAAATAAAACTACAACTTTTTTTGTTTAGAATTCTGAGTTCATTGCTCACAATTCAGTTTTTTTTTTTTTTTTTGTTTTTTTGCCACAAAAAAATAAAGAAAAAAAATTATCTCACAATTTTGTCAAACTATTGAAATGAAGTCTAGTCCTGAAACATATTTGCATATAAAATGAGAATAAGCATTAAATAGACGCCCGTTTCTTATGGAGGGCCAAATTACTCAAAATTAAATAATTAAATAAATGTTGAAATATATAAATAAATCATTAAAATCCATCATTTAATTATTGAAAGCATAAGTAAATCTTCTGACACTGATTAAGAGAGTTGCAAAATAGAATGTTTTATAATTCTAAAAAGGATGATCTGACAAACATATTTGCATATAAAATCAGAATAAGCATTATATAGAAGCCCATTTCTGGCACTGATTAAAAGAATTTAAAAAGGTAAAAGCAAGTTTTTTTTTTATTTTAGAAATGCAAAATAGATTTTTTATAATTCAAAATTCTGACTTTTTTTTTTTTTTAATAATTCTTAATTTTTTTGTTTATTTTAAATTTTTTATATCATGCAATTCTGTCTTTTTGGTTTTCTGACACAGAATAAAAAAATATTTATCTCACAATTCTGACTTTTTTTGCAATTCTGCATTTATATCTCACAATTTTCTCAAATTTGCAAGATACAAACTTTCTTTAAAAAATAAAACTACAACTTTTTTTTGTTTTGGAATTCTGGGTTCATTGCTCACAATTCTGTTTTTTTTTTTTTGTTTGTTTTTTTGCCACAAAAAAATAAATAAAAAATAATTTTATCTCAGCTATTAAAAATGAAGTCTAGTCCTGAAACATATTTGCATATAAAATGAGAATAAGCATGAAATAGATGCCCGTTTCTTATGGAGGGCCAAATTACTCAAAATTAAATAATTAAATAAATGTTGAAATGTATAAATAAATCGTTAAATGCATCATTTAATTATTGAAAGCATAAGTAAATCTTCTGATACTGATTACGAGAGTTGCAAAATAGAATGTTTTATAATTCTAAAAAGGATGATCTGACAAACATATTAATTCATATTAATTAACATATTATTGCAACATATTATTGAATATAAAATCAGAATAAGCATTATATAGAAGCCCATTTCTGGCACTGATTAAAAGAATTTTAAAAAGTAAAAGCAAGTTTTTTATTTTTTATTTTAGAAATGCAAAATAGATTTTTTATAATTCAAAATTCTGACTTTTTTTTTTTTTTTTTTTTTTTTTTTTTAATAATTCTTAATTTTTGTTTATTTTAAATTTTTTATATCATACAATTCTGTCTTTTTGGTTTTCTGACACAGAATAAAAATTATTTATCTCACAATTCTGACTTTTTTTGCAATTCTGCATTTATATCTCACAATTTTCTCAAATTTGCAAGATACAAACTTTCTTTAAAAAATAAAACTACAACTTTTTTTTTGTTTTGGAATTCTGGGTTCATTGCTCACAATTCTGTTTTTTTTGTCTGTTTGTTTTTTTGCCACAAAAAATAAATAAAAAAATAATTTTATCTCAGCTATTAAAAATGTCTAGTCCTGAAACATATTTGCATATAAAATCAGAATAAGCAATAAATAGAAGTCATTTTCTGACACTGATTAAGAGAATTTAAAGAGGTAATAGTAACTTTTTATCTCAAAATTCAATTTTTTTTTAGAATTGCGAAATAGATTTTTTTTTATTCTAAACAAAAGGTCAGAATGTGAGATATGAACTTCCTAAATAAATAATAAGATTCTGACTTTAAAAAAAAATCTTCATTTTAAATTTTTTATATCATACAATTCTGTCTTTTTGATTTTCTGCCACAGAATAAAAAATGATTTATCTCACAATTCAGACTTTTTTTGCAATTCTGCATTTATATCTCACAATTTTCTCAAAATTGCAAGGAAGAAAGTCTAAATTATGAGAAGGTAAAACAAAATTGTGTGATTAAAAAGTCCCAGTTACCGTTTTATTTTTTATTTTGTGGTGTAAACAGACTTTCATATGATACTATTGTGTGTGTTTCAGTGCTTTTTACTCTTTGTTGGATTCATCGAGTGTCTCGAGGTTTAGCAGCAGGCCTCCCTCCGCTCTGAGAACCAGCTGATATTGACGGCGCACCGGTCTGGGGCCCGGCAGGATCCTGAACCTCGACAGAGTCTGAGCCACGACCACCCTCATCTCTGCCATGGCGAAGTTCTGCCCGATGCAGTTCCTGGAGGATCACACCATGAAAGATGGAGGTATATATATTTATATATATATATATGTATGTGTGTGTGTGTGTGTGTGTGTGTGTGTGTGTGTGTATGTGTTTGTACCTGGGTCCTGCTGAGAAGGGAATGAAAGCGTGCGATGAGCGTTTGTGTGAGTTCTCCGGGTCGAAGCGCATGGGGTCATAAACCTACACAGAGGAAAGATCAAATAAAAGCCAAATAAATTTAATGACTGCAGATCAGAGCCGTGCTGCTCAACTAGTGCGTCACCTCCCAAAAATACAGCTCAGGTCTATTTGGATCAGGTCATGGACAGCAACACTACATGCAGATAATAAAATACAACCGTTTACTTTAGTATCATTGAAATACTATTAGAATTTTTATTGATATATATATATTTTTTTTTATATTTTCTGTTTTCATTCATTTGCATTAACGTTTTGGTAAGATATTTTGTACATTCCCTACTATAAATATATTAAAACTTAATTTTTGATTAGTAATATGCATTGCTAAGAACTTCATTTGGACAACTTTAAATGTGATTTTCTCAATATTTTGATGATTTTGCATCCTCAGATTCCAGATTTTCAAATAGTTGTATCTCAGCCAAATATTGTCCTATCATAAAGCTTATTTATATAAGACGTATACATCTCAATTTCAGAAAACTGACCCTTTTGACTGGTTTTGGTTTTGAGTTGCATATAATAATGATACACATATGATACACATATAAAAACGAGTACAACAGAATTGTCTGATTAGCGAGTGAGTCGACTCACCTCTGGATCGGGCCAGACTTGAGGGTTTCGATGGACGCCATAAATACTGATCAAACACAGACATCCTGCAGACACACAAATACAGCAGTGTGAACCTCAGCGTCAGTTGTTCTCCCATAATGCAAAGCTTCAGCAGTAGTAGTGTTAGTTAGGTGTGTGTGTGTGTGTGATGCTCTGACCCTGTGGAATGATGCAGTCTCCGGCCGTCTTCATGTTTTGTGAGTAGTAGCGGGTGAGCGCCAGAACGGGCGAGTGGAGTCTCAGACTCTCCTTGATGCACATGGTGGTGAAGGGCAGCTGACCCAGATCCTCCCTGCACAGCACACACATGATGCTTAGAGGATGTGCTACACTTGTCAAAGTGTCCATTATACAAAAGAGGATGTTATACATAAACACTCTATCCCACAATGCAATGTGCTGATTTTTAACATTTCTCTCCTGACTCATTAAAAATGCAAAAATAAGCATATTTTTCTCTGAGATTGTAACTGGATGCATTTAAAAAAATATTTATTATATTTATTATTTAACTGCATTTTAAAACTTTAATTTACTAAACAGTTTTACATGTGTCTTATTTATTTTTCTGTCTAAAAATTATTTAATAATTTGTTTTATTTTAACTACAGTTAAAAATGTTATCTCATTTTGTTTAAATGACAAAAAACTATTAAAAATGAAAAAAAATCTGAGATTATAACTGGATGCATTTAAAAAAATATGTATTATATTTATTATTTAACTGCATCTTTAAACTTGAATTTACTAAACAATTTTAATTGTCTTATTTATTTTTCAGTTTTAAAATAATTTAATAATTTGTTTTATTTTAAATACATTTAAAAAAATGCTATTTACATTTTTTTTTTTAATGACTAAAAAAATGCTAAAAATGAAAAAAGTTCTGAGATTGTAACTGGATGCATTTAAAATATATATATATATATATTATATTTATTATTGAACTGCATTTTAAAACTTAATTTACTAAACAGTTTTATGTCTTTTTTTCAGTTTAAAAATAATTTAATAATTTGTTTTATTTTAACTACATTTAAAAAATCTTATTTCAAATTTTTTTTTTTATGACAAAAAACTATTAAAAATGAAAAAAAAAAAATCTGAGATTGTAACTGGATGCATTTAAAAAATATGTATTATATTTATTATTTAACTGCATTTTAAAACTTAAATTTACGAAACAGTTTTACATTTGTCTTATTTATTTTTCAATTTAAATTTATTTCATAACTTGTTTTATTTTAACTACCTTTAAAAAACTATATATATATATATATATTTTTTTTTTTTAAATGACTAAAAAACTATTTTAAAAAATACTATTTTATGGCTTTATTTAACTACATTTTAAAGCCTGAATGTACTAAATAATTTAATGTGTTCATATATCAATTTAAAAATGATTTATTATTTAGTGTTTTACTTTAAAACTTTACATAAACAGTAAACTTTAAGTAAACCAGTTTTTAAAATGACATTTTAAATGAAGTTTTTCTGACCAGCTGATGTTGTGTTCGTCTCGCAGCACTGATCTGATTTCAGCTCGACAGCGCTCCTGATGGTCCTGATGCATGGCCAGGTTGTAGAAGATCCAGGAGAGGGCGCTGGCCGTGGTGTCGTGACCTGATGAAGACGCCAGTGATGCTTCATCATCCAAACTTTCACAGAAGCAGTGAATATATAAACATGAGACTCACCGGCAAACATGAACATATCAGCATGAGCCTTGATCTCCTCGTCCGTGAGTCCCTCACCATTCTCATCCTGAACACCAGAAAATATATTAACAAAACACTTGTAGTTTAGTAGAAAAAAGCCTCTTCTGTTCCCCAACGCTGCCTTTATTTAATTAAAAATACAGTAAAAATTATGAAATATTATTCTAGTTTAAAATATCTGTTTTCTATGTGAATATCTGTTAAAATGTAATTTATTTCTGTGATCAAAGCTGAATTTTCAGCATCATTACTCCAGTCTTTAGTGTCACATGATCCTTCAGAAATCATTCTAATATGCTGATTTGCTGCTCAACAAACATTTATGATTATTATCAATGATGAAACAGTTTTCCTGCCCAATATATTTGTGTTAATTGTATTAAATTGGTCAGAAGTGACAGTAAAGACATTTATAATGCTACAGAACATTTCTATTTCAAATAAATGCTGTTCTTCTGAACTTTCTATTCATCTGTGAATCCTGAAAAATAAAATGTATGACAGTTTCCACAAAAATATTGTGCAGCACAACTGTTTTCAACATTGCTAATAATCAGAAATTTTTATTATTTTTGATCAAATGAGTGCATTTTAAAACTTGAATGTACTAAACAGTTTTACATGTATCTTATTTATTTTTCAGTTTAAAAATTATTTAATAATTATTTTTAACTGCATTAAAAAAAATACTGTTTACATTTTTAATGACTAAAAAACTATTAAAAATAAAGAAAAAAAACCTGAGATGCATTAAAAAAATATTTATTATTTAACTGCATTTTAAAACTTAACAATTTATTAAATGTAACAATTTATTAAAAAAAATAAATTACTAAAATGACAAAATAATGTTTAAAAATATTAAAAATAAAAAAAAATCAGAGATTGTAACTAGATGCATTTAAAAATATTTATTATATTTATTTTGTAACTGTATTTTAAAACTTAAAATTACTAAACAGTTTTACATGTGTCTTTATTTTTCAGTTTAAAAATTATTAAAATTTTTTATAAGAACATTTTTAAAAAATACTGTTTAAATTTTTAATGACTAAAAAAAACTAATAAAAGTAGAAGAAAAATCTGAGATTGTAACTGGATGTATTTAAAAAATATTACATTTATTAAATATTTACTAAAAAATATTAAAAATGTAAAAAATAAAAATCTGCAATTGTAACTGGATGCATTTTAAAAAATATTTATTTATTTATTAAATACTCATTATTTATTATGTAACTATTTTTAAAACTTAAATTTACTAAACAGTTTTACATGTGTCTTATTTTTCTGTTTAAAAAATATTTACTAATTTGTTTTATTTGAACTATATTTAAAAAAAAATATTTATTTTTTTAACTGTCTAAAAACATTGCTAATAATCATAAATGCTTCTTGAGCAGCAAATCATAATATTAGAATAATCATGTGACGCTGAAGACTGGAGTAATGATGCTGAAAACTCAGATTTGATCACAACAATCAATTCCAGTTTAACAGATATTCACATAGACAACAGCTGTTTTAAATTATAATAATATTTCACAATTTTTAAAGTATTTTTGATCAAATGAGTGCAGCCTTGGGCAAATCTTAAAGAGTTTATGCATTGTATGTTGTTTAAAAAAACATACTTTTGACAGTAGCAGTAAATCGATGAGATCCGTGTCTTTTTTCTTGTATCCTCCCGTGTATTCCAGGTTCTCCGTGTGGTTCTTTGCGGATCCCTGCTGGTTGAGTTGGGAACGGCGTTCTTGCACGATTTTAGCCGTGAACTCGTGTACGATGTCGCACGCCTTGCGAAAGCGCCGTCCCTGTTCGGAGCGCCAGTACAGCCAGTCCCAGTGATACGGAAGGTAATGCTGCCTCTGAACCAACAGTTTAGACAGATCCAGAATGGCTGAGATGTATTCGCTGGGTTTCCTGAGAGACAGACGTGAGTTACGAGCGAGTTTTCTCGTATCGGTGCGTATGACGGACGGACACACTCACCCCTGACAGTGACTGTCGCAGCTGAAGGTGCATTTGAGCAGACTGTCCAGCGTCATCGAGCTCATGTGCTCAAACATGTCCAGACTGTTCTGTCCTTCGGCCAGCAGACGGCGCCATTTATCCTGAATCACACAACAAACACACGCAACCACAGAACAAACCGCTGGTCATGAAAAGTTCCTCACACTTCAGTACAGACACACCTTCATCTTCCGTTTTCAAGATCGTGTGAACACACAAGTGCTATTGTGATGACTGCTGAGAGCTGTGCTAAAAATGGGGACCTGCACAAAAAACATGTTCACTGTAAAAAAGGAAATAAGAAATAATAAAAGGACATGAGGCTTATTGAAATTTATGAACATTTGGGGAATATTTTGATCAATTTTATTTTGAGGAATTTGACCATTTCAGCGAAATTTTGTAAGGAAATAATAATAATAATAATAATAAATTAATAATTAATAATAATAAAAAAAATATATATATATTTTACTTAAAGAACGTGAAGCTTATTTTTAGAACATTAAAATAAAGTACAGAAAAACTGGATGATCATTTTGATAAATTTGCATGAAAATAATGTCACAATCAGGGTTATTATAGTTAACTAAAACTAAAATTTAAAAAAACAATTGTGCTAAAAATGCACATTAAAGATGCACAAAAAACATGTTCAATGTAAAACATGTAAGGAAAAATAGAAATAATATTTTGCTTAAAAAGCATGCAGTATATTTTAAGAACATTAAAATAGAGTCCTTGGAATTTGGGGAACATTTTGTTAAATTTGCATGAAAATAACGTCACATTCAGGGTTATTATAGTTAACTAAAACTAAAATTAAAAAAAAAAAAATACTAAAATATCTAAAAATAATAAAAAATAACCGGTCACAAACAACACAAAAAATATAAAAATTAAAATGAAACCTAAAATTAAAACCCAAAACTAAAACTATAAAAAAAAAAAAACATTTCACTACTTGAAATAAATAAATTAAAATTTAAATAAAATCTGTAAAAGCCTTAAAATTTAGTTTCAGGTAGTTGCTACAAAAATCAAAAATAAAAACTATATAGACATATTTTAAAAAAATTACAAAACATTACAAAATAATTGCTAAAACTATAACTTAAATTAAAATAAAATCAGAGAATATAAAAATAAAAACTGATTCAAAACACTGAATGAAAATCGAACATTTTGATTAATTTACATAATAATAATGTCAGTCAGGGTTATTATAGTTAACGAAAACTAAAATAAAGCTAAAAACTAAGAAAAGATGCGCAAAACATGGTCACAGGTCACAATTTCACTGTAAAATCTAAGGAAATAAGAAATAATATTTTGCATAAAAAACATGTAAATTTGCATGAAAATGTCACAATTAGTTAAGTAAAATAAAAATAAATAATTAAAATAAAATTTGTAACAACGTTTTAAGTAGTTTAAGTTGAAATACTAAAATATACAAAAATAACAACACACTTTGACAAACAAAAACTACTAAAATTGGCCACAAAATAGCACAAAAATATTACAAATAAAACTAAACTGTTATTATAATTAACCAAACCTAAAACTATAAAACATTTCACTACTTTAAATTAAAATTTAAATAAAATCTGAAAAAACATACTTTGTTTCAGTTAATTGCCACTAACTAAAAAAAAAAAAAAAAATACACAAATTGCTGAAAATGTAACATAAATTAAAATGAAAACAGAAAATTTTGCCTTTTACAAAAATTTCTTATGTGAACTCATGACCTGTAAGTATTTGAGAGATTCACCCTGTACTACTTCTCTTTTTTTAGGATGAATTTCTTAAGTGTTTTAGCTGTCAGATTATCTGATGTGAGATATCTCATTGTAGGTTACTGGTTTGCTTGCGTGCAGTCAGCACTGCCAGCGTAAACGCCGTATCTGTAAGATGTGTTCAGCTGCACGAAACATCAGGAAACATCAGGAAATGATCTGTCATCACGGTAGATTATTTTTACAAATCAGCAACCTTGCAAAGTTTCTGCCAGTTGAACGACCTCACATGAACTAGAAATTAATGTTGATTTTAAAATGTTTGTGTGTGTTAAACATACATGCATGATGTTGGCGGACTGGTTGAATATGTGAACGTATTTTTTGAGAATGTCGAAGTGAAACGCAGGAGTCAGAAGTCGCCGATGGCGTGACCATTCCTGACCGTTCTGAAGCAGAAGACAATGACCTGTAAAACACAGGAAGAGCTTTATAGACAGAAACACAAGTTTAGGGTCAGTGACATGTTTAAATGTTTTGGAACGAAATCTCTTCTGCTCACCAAAGCTGCTTTTATTTGATCAAAACCACCTTAAAAATAGTGAAATATTTTTAGAATCTAAAATATCTGTTTTCTATGTGAATATCAGTTAAATTTAAATTTATTTCTGTGATGCGTAGATGAATTTTCAGCATCATTGCTCGTCGTCAGTGTCTTCAGAAATCATTCTAATATGCTGATTTGCTGCTCAAGAAACATTTCTGTTTTGTGCTGCCAAAAACTGTCATGCATTTTTATTTCAGAATAGAAAGTTAAAAAAAAAACAGCATTTATTCAAAATGGATTTTTTTTGTAACATTATTAATGATCAATTTATTGCATCTTTGATTCATTTCTTTCAAAACAAATTGTTACTGACCCCAAACTTGCATGCTATGTAGGACAGAAAGCATATGTTTGGAAATCACTTACCCAACCATGGTTTCATAAACCCATAAAAGATCTTGTCTTTGTAAGTAATGTTTGCTGCCAGAACAAATATAAAAAGTTGAATGTTATTACAACACTTTTTATAGCAAGCGATGATCATCTACACACTTGACGTTAACAAATGCTTAGAAGCTCTGGAACGCATTTGTTGATGTTAAACTGCGACTGCTGCAATAATTCATGTGACCCTCACAGCGGAAACACTCGCCTCAGCCCTCACACAGACACCCCAGATGCACTTCTGCGAATATTTCGCAAGAAAATGTACTTGTTTCAGTTAATAGACTCACTTGCTCACCAATGGATCCTCTGCAGTGAATGGGTGCCGTCAGAATGAGAGTCACAATAATCACAATAATCCACAAGTAATCCACACCACTCCAGTCCATCAATTAACATCTTGAGAAAACAAAAGATGAAACAAATCCATCATTAAGACACTTTTTAACTAAAATAAATAGTCTATAATCCATAATAACACTTCCTCCAGGGAAAAAGTGGTCTGGTCTGAATCAGGAGAGAAATCTGTGCAGATCAAACACCATTTACAAGCCAAAACAGCTCTAATATGAGATGTGAGAGACAACAGGAGATGGACTTTTTCACTGGAGGAAGTCTTATTATGGATCATGAACTTGTAATTTAGTGTAAAATGTCTTAATGATGGATTTGTTTCAGCTTTCGTCTTCTCAAGATGTGAACTGATGGACTGGAGTGGTGTGGATTACTTGTGGATTATTGTGATGTTTTTATCGGCTGTTTGGACTCTCATTCTGATGGCACCCATTCTCATCCATTGGTGAGCAAGTGATGGAATGACACATTTCTACAAATCTGATGAAAAAACAAATTCATCCTCATCTTGTATCAGTAATGATCTGACAAAATGACACTTAATAGCAAAAGAAATGTGTCATTCCATTACTGTCTTACCAATGGATCTTTTGCAGTAAATGGGTGCCGTCAGAATGAGAGTGAAGGCAGCTGACAAAAACATCGCAATAATCTATAATAACGCTTCCTCCAGTGAAAAAGTGGTCTGATCTGAATCAGGAGAGAAATCTGCACAGATCAAGCACCGTTTACAAGCCAAAACAGCTCTAATGTGAGATGTGAGAGAAAACAGGAGATGGACTTTTTCACTGGAGGAAGTCTTATTATGGATTAGGGACTCGTTAAAAATGTCTTAATGATGGATTTGTTTCATCTTTTGTCTTCTCAAGATGTGAACTGATGGACTGGAGTGGTGTGGATTACTTGTGGATTATTGTGATGTTTTTATCAGCTGTTTGCACTCTTATTCTGACGGCACCCATTCACTGCAGAGGATCCATTTGTGAGCAAGTGATGGAATGATTCTACAAATCTGATGAACAAACAAACTCATCCTAATCTTGTATCACTAATGATGTGAAAAAATGACATTTAATAGCAAAAGAAATGTGTCATTCCATCACTTGCTCACCAGTGGATGTGAATGGGTGCCGTCAGAATGAGAGTCCAAACAGCTAATATAAACGTCACAATAATCCACAAGTAATCCACACCACTCCAGTCCATCAGTTCACATCTTGAGAAGACAAAAGATGAAACAAATCCATCATTAAGATGTTTTTAATTAATCCATAATAACACTTCCTCCAGAGAAGAAGTCCATCTCCTCAAAATCCATGTGTGGCTGAAAATTTAGCCACATATTTGTTTTGAGCTGTTTCGGCTTGTAAACGGTGCTTGATCTGTGCAGATTTCTCTCCTGATTCAGACCAGACCACTTTTTTTATTGGAGAAAGCGTTATTATGGACTGTGGTTTTTTAGCTGCAAACGTCTTAATGATGAATCTGTTTTAGCTTTTGTCTTCTCAAGATGATGGACTGGAGTGGTGTGGATTATTGTGATGTTTTTATCAGCTGTTTGGACTCTTATTCTGACGGCACCCATTCACTGCATTGAGTGAGCAAGTGATGGAATGACGCATTTCTCCACATGCTTTATGGTTATGTGCATTTCTCACCTGAGGCTGTCAGAAGTGATTTGATGTAGTCTGGGTGGAAAAGCCGGACCATATTGTAGAACGGGCCCAGATACCAAGCGCAGGAGTGAACGTACCTCCTGATCAGATCATCAACGGCCTGCAGTCCCTCTTCATTATGGCCCATCTGAAACACACAGCAGCTGCTTCAGTTAAGGAAAATCTCTCGCGGGCTTCCGCTAAAAGCACAGGCGTTATAATTACGGCTCCTGTGGCTTTAACACTCGACATAGTCTGACGGGTTTTATGATCTGCTACTGTGAGACATTAAATGCGCTCTGACTTTGAAGTTGTGCTAAAAACACACTATCCCGATGCCCACTATATACTGCCTACAGTATGTGAAACAGTATGCATGATGCAACGAAGCATTACAAATAATAGTATGCTACAATGTATCATTCATTCTTAGTTATGCAAACTTTGAAGGAACATTCCATTTCAGAGGAAACATTGTGGGAATGTTACATTTGAATGTTCTCCAAACATTCTGAAACAATAGTAACATTTCAAAAACATTAGAGGTGAGATACTGCAGGTGTATAGGCTAAAAAAATGAACAAATAGTTATCACCTTACCCAGTTGATAATTGCAGTGTTTTTGTATTACAAGTTTTCTAAAATGTTAGGTAATATGTGCTAATTTGCATACATTTCTAGTACAAAAATCTAAACACTGGATGAAGTCAGTTTCAAAATTCTTGTTTATTTTTTTTTTTTTTTGTTTTGTTTTTGACATATTAGAGTAAAATGTTTTTGCAGAGGGACTTTTGGGTGTCTTGTTTTGTCACGCCATAATTCAAAAAACAGACAGAAAACAATATATTTTCACAGTTTTTGGGGGGAATAAAATGTATAAAATCAAGCAAATTATATATGAACAAATCCCTCTGTAAAAACCTTCAGGATATAGACAGGAATAAAAATGTAAAGTTTGGTGTGTGTAAAATGGAAGCATAAGGGTAGCAAAATTCCTTTTGAAATGTAATATGCAAAATGGCAACGCAATATGTAAAACAGCAACGTATTCCTGTATTTGAATTTACTTTTTTCTCATACCATATGTGCAATGTTTATTGCAAAATGATAATTAAAACCAAATCAAAGGTTAATGCTTTATAAGTTGCAAAATTAACATGAAAATGTATTACCAAAATCAGATAAGTTTAACACGTCCAAACAAAAACTGTAGCAAAATTATCATTTAAATGGTGTTTTTCCTAAATGCATTTAGACTTAGGGATAGGACACTTGGCACTGCAATTTTGGTAATACATTTTCATTTTAATTTTGCAACTTATAAAGCATTAAAATATGTTTTTAACTTACATATTAAATCTAGTGTAGGAAATGGCAAGTCTAAATTACATAATTAAAATTTCATTTTGCACTAAATGTTGCACATATGTATGGGAAAATGTAAATTTAAATACAGGAATACATTGCCATTTCAAAATATATTTTGCTACCCATATGCTTCCATATTAGTGCTCCTGAAGAGGAGATTTATGGCTCAGCGTAGGAGGAAAAAAGTCATTTTGAGAAAACGGCCTTTAAAAATATGTATTGTAATTGAATTCTATTGACACAAAGATAAAGTGCTATAAAAGAAACACTTCACAGTGTCTTTTGGAAAATCTCAGACTTGACAGGTACATGAAAAAACGTGTTTTTGCCTGCAGCGTCTCCCTTTAAGCGAGTGGCATTCAGTTTAAATGTTTGTTTGCTTTTCCATTTCTGCATTTGTGCTTTCAGTTCTGGCAGTTACTAAGAATGATGAAAAATAGTGGATATTACACCTGCTTCGTGTTCATTCTTCACACTGTATACTGCAGGAATGAGAGTATCCTTGTAAAATGCTGTTGTGAACATGAGTCATGTCCTCAGAGCAACATTAAACATGCAAATAACACTGCCTGGTCAAACAACACTGAATTTTCACTCATGAGGAAAGCAGTTTTGAAAAACTCCCCTTATTAGCTCAGACTGAAAACTGTTGATGAGAACAAACCATGAGCTCTGAGATGCATGATCAGCGATAGTGATCTTTTGCAGAGCAGTGCGGTGAAATTTAGTCTAGTTCCTGTATACTCGCACGGTGAGTGGCTATCACTATTGTTTCGCTGGAGAGCACTTCAACTAATGAATTGATCCATGCCATTATCTGAACAGGTCACAACTTTACATTTACGGCTTAGATAGAAGAACCCGTTTTTCTGCTTCGCCCTTTCAAATGTGATGTTATGTTGTTGCACATGAGCTTATGCAACTTCAAAGCAATGCAATATCAGTTTTAACTCTTTCCTCTTTTTTAAGAACACTTTCCTTCTTGGTCAGTTGAGAAATAACATTTCCTCTGCTGGTGGGTCACAAATGCGCTTTAAGAGACAGACACGACTATGGTAAGAATAGATCATTATGACACTGCAATGCAAAATATGTCAGTGAAAATCCTCAAACATTAGAGATTTGCTATGAAAAGGTACTAGAGTAGCTTCATGGTATTTTCCACGTTCAAAGAACGTTTTGCTAATGTTCCCTCTAGGTTATGAAAATGTTGTTTTTTAAAACGTCCAGTTTTTGAGCGTTTAAAAATGTTTATTTGTTCTTGATTATTCGAACGTTATGGAAACATTCCATTTTGTGATGTTGCAATCATTATTGGAATGTTACTTTTGAATCTTCTCCAAACATTCTGAAAGTAGGCTATACTTTCAGTGTAGTAGTTTACTGAGACTGTACTTCAAATTGTACTAAAATACTAAAGAAGTTTTTAATTAGTAAACTATTAGTACACCTATAAGTTCACTTTTAGTATAGTTGCAGTACAAACTAAAAACAGATGTAAACTAGTTGTGTACTCAAAGTTAACTGTTGTTATACTTAAAGTATACTTGACCCTGGACCACAAAACCAGTCTTGAGTAGCATGGGTGTATTTATAGCAATAGCCAACAATACATTATATGGGTCAAAATTATCATGTATATTATGTATAAACCTCAATTTTAAAAAACATTGACCCTCATGACTTGTTTTGTGGCCCATGCTCACATAGAGTAGAAAAGTGGGCCAATTCATACCTAAGGAGTACTGAAATAGTACACTATAGTACTAGTACACTGATATTTGTATACTTTCTAATACTTTCTACATAAAGTAGGCTATACTTTAAAATAAAAATATATATATAATTGAAGTATACTTATTTTTGGTAATGCTCAAACATTAATGATTTGTTATAAACAGGTACTATAGTGGCTCCACAGTATTTTCCACGTTCCAAGAACGTTTTGCTAACGTTCCCTTTAGGTTATGAAAACGATATATTTTTTAAATGTTTATTTTTTTTTTCTTGTTTATCCGACCGTTAAGGAAACATTCCATATTACATTGTTGCAAACATGATTGGAATGTTACTTTTGAATCGTCTCCCGACATGTAACATGTAACAAGTTGTTACATTTGTTACATTCCAACGGTCATCAAAGCGCATAATATTTAGTATAAATGTGAATGATGTATGAATGCTCTATCTATCTGTGTGGTGTCAGGTGAACTCACTAGTCCCATGTGCCCCATGATCCAGTTTCTCTGCGGCGGCTGATTGAAGCATCGCAGCTCGCGTCGTTTGAGGGCGAGGCGCGTCGCAAACGCGCACAGGAGCGCCGCAGCGGAGAGCGCGAGGATCCCGAACAGCGAGCAACCGGAGAGGAGCGTGCGCACAAACCCGATCAGACCCCCTGAGACCACCATCGTCCAGAACCTGGAGACCAAAACACCTTTACTTTCCAATAACAATAGCCGGTGTTTGAAGTTCGTGCCAAGCAAAGATGAAAGCACACACGCGTCTCACTTATATTTTAACCTATGCGCGTGTTGTACATACAGTATAAACGCATATATCCGCTATAAACACTGTTCTGTGCGTTTGTAAATGTCACATGAGTGAGACCTGTGTGATGAGCTGCTGCTGCTGCTGAAGTGTGTCTTGTCAGATAAAGTTGAGCTACAGTTCCGGGTCCTGGTGCATCATAAACACGCAACATATGATATACTGAACATCATACATGATTAATAAAGCCTGATATGATTCATGCACATCACTCAAATTTAGTGCAAATTTGTTTAGATCATCACATTAGATTACAGTACAGAAAGTGTTTAGAGGCTGCGCAAACCTTAAAGTTTTAAATGTTGTAAATTATAATATTCATAATATTAGTTTATTAAATGTAGTAGATCTATGTTTGAACCTGGAAATTCATATTTGAATCATGCAGAGTGAAAGTAGTTTGTTACGGGATGTTGTTTATACATGTTTGTTGATCAGACGTTGTTTTACATCATTGGCACCGGCAGATGGCGCTGCTGTAACATGAGGAACAGATCGTTTTTTAGCAATTTAATCTGTCCAGATCAGAATTTATGTATTCTTAATATTTTACATAAGAGGAAATCCTTTTTGAAAACTGGTTCAGTAATGGAGTTTAATGTTTGTCTTAAATTAAAAGGTCTTTATTTTTGGACCTTGTTACTTTAAATCCAAGCCCCACTTTAATATCTTCAAACAAAAACGTATTTCAAATCCTTCTTATAACTTTATTCTTACTCAAAATATCCACCTTTTTCCACAGATAAGAGTGGGAGTGGCCAGTTGTAGATGCTATGGGTGTGGCTTCCGGTCTCATCCGCATCCAGCTATTTATAGCTACTTAATATTGTAAATTGTCTTGTTTTATCGTATTATTTTAATGTATTTTCGTAATTATGAACATCCTAACAGTTTTATCGTTTACTGCACGTTGTTAATTGTCTTGTTATTTCTCTATAGCGGCTGATAAACCGGAAGTCTCACCCATAAGCTTACTTACGCATTGAACAAAACGGTGGATGCCATTATTAGAATGTATATTTTTATTATTCCAAAACGTTAAAAGTTTTCAGAATGTTATTTAAAGGTTACAAACACGTTTCTTAGAACGTTAATAAAGAAGTTTTTAAAAAAATTTCTAAATTACAAATAACATCATAAGGACGTCTTGAGAATGTTGAGCTCAGAACGTTTTTCTCAACAGTATGAGAACGTATATCAAATATCAAATGTTATTAAAGTTATAAGAACGTTTTGAAAGTATATATATATATTTTTTGAAAGCATTTTGTCCCAATATTTTTACCTTTATGAATATATATATATATATATATATTTGAAAGCATTTTGTCCCAATATTTTTACTTTTATATATATATATATATATATATATATATTTGAAAGCATTTTGTCCCAATATTTTTACTTTTATGAATACATATATATATATATATATATATATATATATATATATATATATATATATATATTTTGAAAGCATTTTGTCCCAATATTTTTACTCTTATGAATATATATATATATATATATATATATATATATATATATATATATATGTATATATTTGAAAGCATTTTGTCCCAATATTTTTACTCTTATGAATATATATATATATATATATATGTATATATTTGACAGCATTTTGTCCCAATATTTTTACCTTTATGAATATATATATATATATATATATATATATATATATATATATATATATATATATATATATATATATTTGAAAGCATTTTGTCCCAATATTTTTACTTTTATGAATATATATATATATATATATTTGAAAGCATTTTGTCCCAATATTTTTACCTTTACCTTTTTTTTTTTTTTTTTTTTTTTAATTGCTCATTTGTGTATATAACGTCTAATTCCTGTTCTGGAAATGGAGGTCGATTTGCAATATTTTATTTAAATTTTTTTTTGAAAACGTTTTGTCCCAATATTTTTACCTTTATGAGTATATATATATATATATATATATTTGAAAGCATTTTGTCCCAATATTTTTACTTTTATGAATATATATATATATGTATATATATATATATATATATATATATATTTGAAAGCATTTTGTCCCAATATTTTTACCTTTATGAATATATATATATATATATATATATATATTTTTGAAAGCATTTTGTCCCAATATTTTTACTTTTATGAATACATATATATATATATATATATATGTATATATATATATATATATATATATGTATATATTTGAAAGCATTTTTTTTTAATTGCTCATTTGTGTATATAACGTCTAATTCCTGTTCTGGAAATGGAGGTCGATTTGCAATATTTTATTTAATTTTTTTTTTGAAAGCGTTTTGTCCCAATATTTTTACCTTTATAAGTATATATATATATATATATATATATATATATATATATATATTTTGAAAGCATTTTGTCCCAATATTTTTACTTTTATGAATATATATATATATATATATATATATATATATATATATATTTGAATATTTGAAAGCATTTTGTCCCAATATTTTTACCTTTATGAATATATATATATATATATATTTGAAAGCATTTTGTCCCAATATTTTTACTTTTATGAATACATATATATATATATATATATATATATATATATATATATATATGTATATATTTGAAAGCATTTTGTCCCAATATTTTTACCTTTACCTTTTTTTTACCTTTTTTTTTTTTAATTGCTCATTTGTGTATATAACGTCTAATTCCTGTTCTGGAAATGGAGGTCGATTTGCAATATTTTTATTTTTGCATTGTCTGTCTTTTGTTACAGTCTATCGTCTGACAGTAGGCTGTGAACTACATTCCCCATGATGCCTCGCGGTGCGCGTGAAAGTCTCTCAGCAGTGGAATGTTTGGAATGCGTTTCCTGTGTTTGGCATCATGAGCGCGAGAGACGCGCAGCTCCGTTCTTCAGCTCAGTGTCCGCGCTTTTCCGAGTGTTTCGGCGGATCTCCTGTCGTCCAGTCCCGCAGAAGAGCTGCATGAGCGGCTCCGAGGCGCTGCAGTGATGGCTGAGCCGCTGCTCAAACGAACCTTCTCCAAACTCCGCGCGAAGGAGCGATTCCGCCGCAAGACGGACCCCAAACTCACCGGTGAGAGACCAGACCACTTCAGACCACATCAGACCACCACACACAACTCTCTTATTATGTAGAACGACATTTGAAAACAGGTTTATTAGTATTACGGTACAGCTGAAGATTTGCAGAAGATGCGAAATAACGCAAATATGTAGTTTAGAGCTGAAATAATGATCTGAAAAATACACGGCAATGCTTTATTTGCTGCTGTGGAGCTGTAATTTGAGTTTTAAATTATAGTATAGAATAAGTTTGTTATATATAAGTTTGTTAGTTTGACCGTTTTTCCTCATGTCACAATGATTGTGAAATTGTGAAGCCGTAAAAATCTATTCGTAATTTATTTATATTTAATATATTGACAGAATATATTCAATATATATATTCAATATATATTGAACTTTTTATACATATATAAAATTTATAAATATATATTTTTTCTTTTTTACCGTTTTTCCTCATGTTACAATGATTGTGAAGCTGTAAAAATATATTCGTAATTTCTTTTTATTCAATACAATTCCAGTTCTGGAGTAAATATTATTTTTGAAAAAAAAAAAAAAAAAAAAATATATATATATATATATATATATATATATATATATATGTGTATATATATATATATATATATAATTTTTATTTTATTTTATTTTATTTATGGGTCAAAGATGTTAAGAAATTTACAAAAGTGATTTTATGTCCATAGAAAGCACATTCAATGTAAGCAAAGTGTCTACTTTTAAGGTTTCAGATACATTTTTGAGAATAAAATGTCAAAATTTGGTTGAAATATGTTACATGTTACATTGTCATTCAGTGTAACACAATATTTATGTCAAAATTCAAGAACATGTTTATTCTGACTTGTACATATTAAAATATATAAAAGAATAAGAGACCATATTAAATTTTATTGTGTTTTAAATGAGTAAATAATTATTTCTGACAAATGGGCAAAACCTAGGATAGTGGCAAATTTTTACAATGTAGATGTGTCATACATTGATTTTTGTTGTAAATATTCCTGACAAGATTGTTACACTGAATGACATTTTAGTGGGTGTCAGCTGTAAATAAGGGGAAATTGTATGATGTTTAGTTTTTGCTCAGAAAAACAAAAACAAACATGCGATTAAATTAAACAGAAAACTTTTTCATATTTTTTGGAAAAACAACAATTTATACCCTTTTTCATCTTTGACCCTTATTTATTTATTTTTGTGGAGCAGATAGTGAAGGAGAAGCACTGTGCTTCTCCAGTATCTGCTCCAATTCATCCATTAAAAAATAAAATAATATTTCAGTTCGTGTAGACACAATTTACGTTTGTGTCCAAAACTCATTTTTTGCTTTTGCATGCAGCGTTTTTAAGCTCATGAGTCAGTGTGTCCAGACTTTTGACCGCTAGAGTAATTGATTTGTTTATTTTGGAGAAATGCTCACGTTGTATATCTCACAAAGAGAGCTCTGTCCTTTGGTATAAGGCAGCTTTAATGCGTCTTTCTCATGTGATGAGGTTATTTTGATGGAGCGGTGGACAGCGAGTGACTAATGCTGCTGGATCTTGAGAAAACCATTGTGACTTGTTACATAATGCGTTCATTAGAGACGAGAGCAGCTCTGACATCACGCATCGAACGAGATTGCATTCTGAGTTGCACGTACAACATCGCTGTTGATGTAAAGCCTGACATATGAAATGGAAAAAAAGAAAACAGTCTTTCACTTTAACCTGAGTGTTATTTCTATACCCTCATGGTTAACAGAGAGCGTTTAGAGATCTCTCGTGTATTAATTTGTAGTCTCTAACAAACATTGCATTCAAACTCTAAGTGACTGTGTGTTGGTTTAGTCTGGTTTTATTTACTCAGCCGCTCATTCGCACAGCTCATGTGCTCTCCAAGACCATTCTTTACCGTAGTACAGTTATGATAACATGGTTTTTTGAATGTGGTACTATTTGCATGACAATCCGAAGAATAATCGTGGTGCATTTAGTAAACGTAATCTCCTTTGTGCTGTTGTTTTGTGTTTAAATGAGTTTGCATTTGAAATAAACTAAGTGAGGTGAAGACCGTATTCAGAAATGACAGGTTAGATGTCGTGTTTGCATTGGGCTGTGGAACGGCATGATTATTATGATTATTCAGCGTGAGTGTTTGAGTTCATGTTTGCATGATGAGATCAGCTCAATAGTCTCAGAAGTGACGTGAAAGTGTGTGTGTGCACCGTTTCAGGGCTGATGCAGGAGTAATGAAGGCTGATTTCTTATCCTTATGTTGTGAAATGCAAAAGAAGACATTTAGTTGAATGTTCACACTGCTCTCTTTTCATACAGTGACAGTGGAGGATCATACTTTTGAGCTCAAAAAAGGATCATGAATATTTAACAGTTAATGCATTAACTAAGGTTAACTAATGGGATATTAGTTATTATTGTAAAAGTGTTGCAACATTTTTATAGTGCTGTTTTGTAGTGCTGTGCAACATTTCTAAAAGTTTTTGCTTCCATAATATATGTGTGTGTACTGTGTATATTTATTATGTATATATAAAGACACATACAGTATATATTTTGAAAATATTTACATGTATTTACATGTATATATTTTTATTGATATTAATATTATATATAAAAATATTTAATATATAAACAACATTTTTCTTAACTATTTATGTATTTATATTGCATATATATATAGTTATAATTATATATAAATAGTATAATATAATATAAATATATATTTTAAAAAAGTATATATATATTAAATAAACATAACATATTTTTCTTAAATATTTACATATTTATGGTATATATGTGTGTATATATATATATACCACTATTTTCTTTCCTTAAATGTATACATCCAATATATAATATTATTATTATTATTATTATTATTATTATTATTTATTTATTTTTGAATGTATTATTAAATATATATTTTTACTTATAATATAAAAAAATATATAATTATGTATTCATTAAATATATATTTTTAATTATTTAAAAAAAAAAAATATATATATATATATAATTTTTTTTTTCTTAAATATATCCATATGTAACTTTTATTAATAAATGTGCAACCTTTATTTTGGATGCGATTAATCGCGATTAAGCATTGCATAGCACTTTTTAATATTATTAAATATATATTTAATATAATAGTATAATATATATATAATTATATATTAATTAAAAAAAAATATATATATATGTATGTATTTTTTATTTATTTATTTATTTTTATATATCCTTGCATGTGTAACTTTTATTAATAAATGTGCAGCTTTTATTTAGGATGCGATTAATCGCGATTAATCATTGCATAGCACTACTGTTTTGTTATTTTTAGAGTATTTATAGTCATGTATACTTTGGAAAAGAGCAGCATCAGCATTTTGCCAAGTTGTGTGTATCTGAAAAGAAAAGGTCTAAGTGTTTTAAACGAGTACATGATGACAGAATGTTTAATTTTTGGATGAATTATACCTGTAAAGAAAGACATGTGAAAAGCAGAAATGAACTTTGACAGCTTTCACTGGTTTTGTCTTCCTGTTTCTGTCTCTCTTTCTCTTTCCCCGCCTGTTATGTCTAAAATAGGGAAAGTAGTTTGCTGGCTGGCTTGTGTTAGAGCTTGTGTGTGTGTGTGTGTGTGTGTGTGTGTAAACACAGTGCCAGTGTCTCAACAGTCAGTGTGTGTGTGTGTGTGTGTGTGATCATGCAGTCATTGTGGCACTATGTGAGGAATGAGAACGAGAAACATTGATAAGAGTCCGAGAGCATGAGTGTGTCTGACATGCATTACTGTCTGCATCCTAACTGAAATGAAGCCTCAAAAGTGATTTGAAATTTTCATGCAATTGGCAGAAACAGCATGATATGATATCCTAACTAAAGTACATTGCACAAAAACACTACCGCTCAGGTGTTGTAAATATTGGATGAAGTTGTCATTGACACTTCTCAGATCTGAATGATCACTTTGCATAAAAGTGTCTGCCAAATGCATGATTATGGCAGCGCATTGTCCACATTTGATGCACATTTGACCAGAAAAAAATTCTCACATCCATTAGGCACAAGGGCAAAAACTGCAGCTGAAAGTATGTGAGAATCAGAGTCCGAGAGAGAAAGAAGGAATGTGAACTCTGCGCTTGGGAATAATGATCCCAGCTGCAGCTTCACGGCTGTTGAGAGCCGTATCGCTGCTTCCCAGAGGAACCGTTTAGTGTGTGTGTGTTGATCAGTGAGGGTCAATAGAGTTCTTTTATGGCTGTGCATCTGTGAACCACATGAGAGTCCACAACAGAAAACTCATTCTCGATTTGTTTTCCTTGATCTTTGACTCAGCGAGTCTCCGCCTGCAACGACCCAAAACAAATGCATGCTTGATTATTGAAGGAATATTTATTTAAAAACTTTATTTACTCATCTCATGTTACTAAAACAGAAAACTATGACTTTCTTTCTTTTTTCCGGTAGTTCATGTGACTCATGCGCTATAGTCCAAGCATTCTGGGCGGTCTTTAACTACTACGCTGTTAATTGCAAGGTATACTGTGTACTTTCTGTGTTCATGTTGTATTGCAAAACACTTTTACTGGTATTGTGGTGGGATACAGTGAGGTTTAAGGGTGGGTTAAGAGATAGAAGTAAAGTCAACAGTGTAATTATAGATGTGTTTACAGAAATTAATTACAGCTGTAATTGCATTCAGGTATTTTTTGTTTTTGTAAGGGCACTGTAAAACTGTGCACACAATACGTGCATTGTGTCAAATGGTTAATTTACATTTTTATTTTTTAGATTTCATTTATTATATTTCAGTTTGTTTAAGTAATTTTAGTATTTTAACTTTAACCAAAGCAATGTAATATTAAATATGTAAAATGGCAATGTTTTTCTGTATTTAAATGTACATTTTTCCATGCCATATATGCAACATTTAGTGCAAAATGAAAATTCAATTATATAATATACACTTGCCATTTCCTACACTAAATTTAATATGTAAATTAAAAACATATTTTAACTCTTCATAAGAAACGTATTACCAAAATTGCAGTCCCGAGTGTCCTATCTGTAAGTCTAAATGCGTTTAGGAAAAATGGCATTAAAATTAAACTTGTCTGATCAATTTTGGTAGTGCATTTCATGTTAATTTTAATGCGACCTATAAAGCATTAAAATTTAATTTTAATTTACATATTAAATCTAGTTATATATTTTATATCATTTAATTTTAATATAATATAATATAATTATATAATTTAATTTTCATTTTGCAATAAATGTTGCACATATGGTATGAAAAAATGTAAATTTAAATACAGAAATGCATTGCCATTTTGCATATTACATTTCAAAAGGAATTAGGCTACCCGTATGTTTCCATAAATAAATACTGTACTGCTTATTGTTAGTTAATGTTATTTAATTTAACGCGTTAAATAACATTAACGAATGGGACACTTTTGTAACATGTTATATTTTCAGTTTTCATTTTAATTTTAGTTTGTTTTAGTAATTTTATTATGTGCCTTTGGCAAATTTTTAATTAGTTTTAGTTTTTTTTTATTACTTTAGCTTTACTTTGAGAAATTTGAATTTACTTCATTAACTTCAAATTAAAATTTCAAATTTAAATTACATTTTTTATTTTTCGTAATCTATTATTTATTTATTTTTTCGTGTATTATTTTTTAATGGACTAACATGAACACTGTGATTAATAAATACAGTAACATGTATTGTTAGTTGTTTATGTTATTATTAACCAACATTATTGTAAAGTTACTGTTTAGATGTTAGATGACTGTAATCAATCTTAGT
Organism: Labeo rohita; assembly: GCF_022985175.1. Taxonomy (NCBI): domain Eukaryota; kingdom Metazoa; phylum Chordata; class Actinopteri; order Cypriniformes; family Cyprinidae; genus Labeo; species Labeo rohita. Next base: position 776,911 of record NC_066880.1, on the reverse strand, counting down.
TAACAATAGCACTGATTCTTCTGGTCATATGATGTTTTGTGAGAGAAAGCAGCGAGTCTTTATCTGGGTCTGTTTGTTGCCTCTTTCTCATTTCGTTTCACGTTGGTCTTGGTTTGAGTTTCTCTGACATCACGAGGAACCTTTATCAGAAAAGTACAGCATGTTCTCACTGCTCCACATTAGAATGTAAACATACGCACTTCATATGTCTTTTTACTTCATAATTTCTCTCTCTGGTGGCCATCTAATGCTTCAGGATCTGGACTGTTTGTACAGAAGGTTTAAGTGCAAACTCCAGTCCACAGAAGACATCTATTGTCATTGTGACTTTTATTTGTTATTTGCAATAGTAATAGTGATGCTTGATGCGTGACACTTAGTAAACAGCACTAATAGATGATTGAACTCAACAGATCTGATCATGGGAAGTGTCGTATTGGAGATCTACTCCGTGTTTGACTGTAAACCATTGCAGTCAGTGTTAATTAGATCAGTTTTGCCAGCATCTCCTGTGTAACTTCAGCAGGCTTCCTCCAGATTTGCTGTCTGTTTTTCTGAAGAAAAATATTTACTGTTTTAATCCTTTTTTAACGACTTCCTCTTCCTGATGCTCTTCCTGGAAGCGCAGATTCACAGCTTGATCAGAGAACAGCATGAAAACTGTCTGTCTGACCTTACAATACAGTCGCAGTACAATAGTGTATATACAGTAAAATATGAAGAGTTTATTCGCAAAAACAGATAACTCCGTTTTTTAACATTTTTAAAAATCATGTTTTTTATGTCGTCATGTTTTTATTGTGTATTTTTTGCATTTTTTGTTATTTTTACTTAATTCAAACAATCCAACTTGTAGTTGCATTGAGATTAACTGGAATGTTCAGTGAAAAAACATGATTTTTGAAAATTGTTAAAAACAGATATCTGATATTTCACATATAGAAATATAGCTGCAAGCAGCGATTACCTGGGTTCAAGCGCTTTAGGTATTTAAACATGTAAGGAAAAGACATTACATATTATTTAGCAAGCCTGTAACCACCTAAATCAATTATTAAACAAGCATTTTTGTCGAATCCAGATGATTTATAACATTTTATAACATTTATGACTGTCCCAGCTGTGGTCCAATCTCTCTGAAACTTTGCATGCGTGTTTAGAATCACTTGTCGCATGTGCTCAGCTGGTTTTGTGAAGTTTTGAGTTTTTATTTAGGCTTTATAGGCTTTTTGGTATATTTGGACAGGCCCCCTTTTTTTTTAAAGGACCCCGTTATAGCTTCCCAAAGGGAAAATTTCAACATGTTTTATATAATTATTGACCTAGAGATTCCAGAGAATTGCTCTGCTGTGTTTTTGTGCAAAAAACCTAGGACTAGTTCACAAAAGTAGGTTTTTTACATATTCTCAATCATTTAAAAAACAGTTTGATTGACAGCAGTGGTTCTAGAGGCAAGGTTATTTGGAGAACTTCTATCGTATGATACAAATGTCGCACGTATGAGCAAAAAACTGCGCAATGTACAATCGTTTACGCCCTCCAAAAATGTGATATTTTGCATGGTTTAGGAGTAATGAGCGATTTCGCACTTTCGATCGCTGTAGCGCCCCCGTCAGGGCAGTTGGGGTGAGCATTGGTCACTTTGTAGGTGGTGTGAGTACTATCATCCCTCCAAATTTCGAGCCTCTACGACTTACGGTTTGGTTTGCACGATCAATTTCACGTGGAAATCGCTCATTCGTGACCATTCAGACAATTAAAATAGGGTTTCAGTGCTATGCGCTTGAACACCTAAATGTTGTCTAATTTTAAAAATATATATATTTTCAATGTTTTTATTTATTCTTTCAGTTAATATTTAGCAGTTTATTTTTCTTGTAGTTATTTTAACTATTTATGGGGTTTTTTTGGTCGTGTGGGAAAGCAGATTTTATGGGCCTGCGTCCAAACAGAAGTAGAGTGTAATGTGCGGTTCGAGACGCTCTGAGAAAATATGTAAGCAGAAATGCAGCTGTCAGCATCTGGTCATACTAATAAACTGATAACGCTGTTCTGGGCCGTATCTGTCATGTGCTGTCTGGGTCGATGTTTAATTCTATAATCCTGCTCTAAACAGAGATGAGACCGGCTTCCAAAATGAAAAATAGAGCATTGCAAAAAATGTTCCATGATCCGATGTTGCCTCTGCACAGAAACAAAACAAATAGTGCAGAATCAAAAATGTGTGGATGAATCTGTGTAAAACTGAGGCTGCGAGAAATCTTGTGCAGGAATAAGCAGCGCTGATTAATCGTTAAGATAAGAAGCTCATCCTAGAACAGATTGTTCAAGTTCACTTCGAGGCCCTCGGATGATGGACACAAATGATGCTTTTATGCAGAAACGAGACAGAAAAATAATGCATGATATTTCGAGGTCATGCATGCTTTAAATAATAAATAATAAGAGTTTTTGCACAACTGCACTAAATGTTTGCATTGTTTTTAGTTGCTTTAGCATGCAGTCTTTATGGATCTATGTGCAATGCTCAGTTTTGATCATCAGAAAGAAATTTTGCTTAGCAAGAAGAAAGATTACAGAGAACATTGAGCACAGATGTTTAGAAGCGAGTTTCCTCTCATAATGACGGAGGATGTGAGAGACTTTCCGCAGATCTGATCTGATGGTTCGTGCTCTCAGAGGAAGCATCTTCATGGGGGATCTGGAGAGACGGAGGCTGTTCCAGATTGCGTTTCCCTCTGGATCGAGCCTGTATTCGCTCTTTAGACGAGGCCAAAACAATTCCTTAGTTGTAAAGATCATGCATATTTATTTTGGGTTTGTAATCGCTTCTCTATTAAAATAACTCGTGGCGGTTTCGTAATGCCTCAAGACATGCATGTTTTGAAACAGAAGATCAGCTTCCATGTTTTTAGCCTTTCCTGATGTGATTATTAATAGTTTGGCTTGTGTTTTCGGGGCAGATGAGAGCAGTACAGCGACAGGATGTCTCAAATTATGCTGTAGAGATGTGGGCGGCTGAAGGGGGGAGGGATCGGCATTCTGGGAAAAACTCTTTAACCGTTACGCCGTGAATATTCTCAGCAAACATGCCGCTAATTATTTCACAGTGCCAAACATGGTAAATAATTTCAGGAGTAAACAAACACGCAAACAGCCTTGTTGGTTTGAATAATGAAACAAAATGTTTCATCATGTTTTATCTCTCAGCAATCTGTCATGGATTTGTTTTCCGAAACACATCTGTGTTTGACTACTTTGACTTGAACATTCAATGCTTTAAACTTCTGAAACGTGGCGCTTTAATAAGTAACTCCACTTCTGTTTGTTCTCCAACCAAACATGCTGATGCTGATAATGGTCTAGGAAGGACGAAAATGAAGCTCTATGTAAAGGTTTGCCAGTTATGGGCCGGGTGCATGTGGCTATTTAGAGTCGTAACAAACTAAATAGAGCCGCACCAGTTTATCAATGTGCTGTTTAAACCTAGAATAGACTTCATAAACACACAGACTGAGTGAATGAGCGTCAGAGGTGAAGGGTGAGTCCAGCGTGCCGCCCGTGAGAGCGTGCTTTGTGTGAGCGTGTGTATTTTGGGGTGTTGTAATGAATAGTGAATAGGGTTAAGTGTGTGTGTCTGTCCAGCTGTGAAGGAAAACCCTTTACACAGACCGCTCATTGAAAACCTCTCAGCAGTCCAACAGCTGTGTGTTTGTCATTGAAATCGCTCCCTGTTTTAGCTTTTCGGACTTCCATGTGTGTTATCTTTTTGTCTTAGGTCATAGGTGTGATTCCCAGGCAATGCATGAGCTGTTAGGAAAATGCATGGATAAATGTGTCCGCCAAATGCATAAATGTAAACCAAATGACAGTTTATCTGCATATTTATCCGTGAAATATCTCAGAAAGTAGCTCTGTTAGTCTCCTTCTCTTTTTCTTGGCTGCTTAGGCAAAACAGGAAGTCATCTGCTGGCCCACTTAACGTACTGTAACACTTCCTGCTCAGGGAAGCATAAAAGGGTCTGTGTTGTGTTTTTCTGTTTTCATCTCAAAGTCAGTTTGGCTTATGTAATGCGACATATTTTAAAGCAAACCAAAATATTTATGAAGAACGAAAAGAAGGGTGGGAATTGAAAACCTTTAGAGTCATTTACATTCATGCATTTACCTAAAGCAACATATATTCAATTCAAGGTACACATTTACATTGTATCAGTTAATGCATTCCTTGAAAATCGAACCCTTGACCTTGGCGTTGGTAGCACCATACTCTACTGTCGGAGTGGGAAAGCCACTTGTTAGAATGCATTGATTTCAGCAGACACCGAAAGGTCTGCAAAAGTCACATTTTTGCACTTTTTCTGAAACACACTTTGACGTAGGCATCATAGGACCAGTGAAAATTTCAGATGGGCGTGTTCAGTCGAGAGCTTGGAAATCCAATTTGCTGTATTCCCAATTGATTTCGAACTGATCCGGCTCTCTCTGCGCCCTCAAATTAGACTTGAGCATTCCTATCTGTCAAACTTTCCATCAGAGCTTTGTGCAGTGTTTAAGCCGCATTTGTGGTTTAGGCATTTGGTTGTGGAGTGTTGTCTTGGCCTTGTAAACTAGCAACGCTTTTGACATACTCATGAGCGGTGCTAACTAAAGAGTTGTTTAATTCAGCACTTCCAGAGTCATGCGAGCCAGCAGAGATAATGCGCAGGGCTGATCTGGAGGGCATACGGGAGTTATTCATGGCTTCTGGAACTGGAATAAGATATTTGGCTAACTGTGTGTCACAAGCCACGTTCATAATTTCAAGAGGGGAAAGAACAGACGGAGAGGGAGAGGGGAAAACAGGGGAGGAGGGAGTTTGGAGAAACTTCCAGATGTGCGAGAGGGAGGGAGCGTAATGTAGGAGATGGTAAATATCTGCAGCCCTCCTCTCGATGTCTGTTTTTGGTCCTTTTTAATCCTTTCCAGTCGTCCTTTCTCTTCGCTGCTCTCTGTACCCCTACGTCACTGTAAACTCATCTCAGAAATGTTGTTTTAGGGAGGAATCAAACCCTGTAAAGGTTAATAGCCCCCAGTTTCACTTTTACTTGCGGTATTTGATATTTCCGAGTGTTGCAAGTCTCCAGTGATCCATTCTTCATGTTAGTCACTCCAATCCAGACAAATATTTCAACGCCAAATAAGGCCAAAAACTCCTGCTATGGTAATGATTGCTGGTTTCTTTCCTCTGCCTTAGAAGTGACAGGGAAAGTGGACCTTTTCCAAAATTCTTCATCAACTGCATCCACCTCAGGCCACGCTGAGACAGAGAGCTCCACCGTGGAGGAGTGCACCAGACGCTCCCAGATCACCGTCTCCAAAAAACAGAACTGGGCCAAACTTCCTTCCACGAGCAGAGAGCCAGCCAGCACAGATTTGTGTACGAGCCTGGTCTACGGGCCGCAGGACTGGGATTTATGCTCAGGAAAGGCTGAGGTCTCAAAACAGGACTGGAGCCAAAGGACTTTAAGTGAGGATGGCTTGAAGAGGAAGCGTAATGATCTGGAATTGGAGTTTGGATATTCCAGGACACCGTGTGATTCGGTTGACGCCGGTTTACCGGAGTTGACCGCTGCATCTACAGCTTATGTGGATGTGTGTGTGCCTTCTAGCTCAGCGAAGATCTCTGGGCAAGGTGCCTACCTTCAGCACCTGGACAGGAGTAGTCGAGCCTGGGTACTGTCCACCGGGAAGCCTCAGGCGTCAGATGAAGTCCTCCCAACCAGAATCACAGAGTGGCGACAGGGCCCAGATGGAGATGGGAACATTTGGTACAACCCCATTCCTGAAGAGGATGATTCGAGGGCCAGCGGAGGAGCGAATCAGGAAAAATACGGAGATCCATGGAGAAGGAGAGAAACGGAAGAATTGGCAAAGGAGAAAAGAGACCAGAAACGATCAGGGGGTTTGAGTCCCACCGGTGTCCATCAAATGAGAGAGATTCAAACGGAGGCCGACGTCATCAGGGCGGATAGTTCGGGTATGGTCAGGTTTTCCATTATGTAAGAGTATGTCACAAGCTAAGCTGTATTGCCAGCACACTTGCTGGCAATTTGGTCTCAAAACTGAGGCTAAAATGAGCAGTGCTGTTTTGAAACAATACTTATAGTATGTAGACAGAAAGGCTGATCCATGATTGGCGTTCACACATTTCAAAAAACGGAATGGGAAGCAACCACATTACATGTAATTAGAAGTTCTTTTTATAAAACCTAGTGAGCTGCCTACCTAGACACCATTTTAGGTGTGCTCCAAGGTGTAGGCTGTTCCAAAAGGTAGGCGGGATAATTATAATTGTGCTGCCTTCTAAGAAACCTCATTTTTGGCCAAATTTTACCAAGTCTCTAGAGCACTTTAAATGTGAACAGCTGTTTTACTGCCTATGTAGAGCAGTGGTGCCCAGCCTGCTTAATCAAACACGCCTGATTCACGTCATCAGTTCATTAGAAAAGACTCCAAGACATCCAAGTGGTGATGTAGAGAAGGGCTGGGCAGCTCTGGCACTCGACGGCCCACTGTCCTGCAGAGTTTAGTTCCAGCTCTGATGGGACTCACCTGTCTGTAGCTTCCTTGTACCCCAAAACCTTGATTAGATCCAGGAAAGTGGATCTTGAGGTCTAGAGTTGCCCACCTCTAATGTAAAGCAGTGGTTCCCACCCACTTTCCTGGAGCCCCACCAACACTGCACATTTTGCATGTCTCCTTAATCAAACAAACCCAATTCAGGTCATCAGCTCATTAGTAGAGACTCCAAGACCTGATATGGGTGTCTCAGACAAAGGAGATTGCAAAATGTGCAGTGTTAGAGGGCTCCTGGAATGTGGTTGAGAATCATTGTGTAGAGAAGGGTTGGTCAACTCTGGCTCTCAAGGCCACTGTTCCGTAGAGCAGGGGTGTCCAAACCTGCTTCCTGGGGTCTAGTTTCACACTTGTTTGGAAGCAAGAGTCTGAGGACCTTGATTTGCTGATTCAGGTGTGTTAATTAGGGTTGGACCTAAACTCTGCAGGACAATGGCCCTCCAGGACCAGAATTGGACACTCCTGCTGTAGAGTTTAGATCCTACCCTGATCAAACTCACTTGTCTGTAGATTTCTAGTAACCCTAAAGACCTCAACTTGGCAGGAACCTGGATCTTGAGGTCCAGAGTTGCCCACCTCTGATGTACAGTGTTCCAAATCAGTTTAGGACAGGGGTGTCCAATCCTGCTCCTGGAAGCTCACTTTCTAGACAAGTTTATCTCTAGGCCTAATTAAACCCACCTTGATTAGCTGGTTCAGGTGTGTTCAATTAGGGTTAGAGCTAAACTCTGTAGGACAGTGCCCCTCTAGGAGCAGAATTGGACACCCCTGCTGTAAAGTTTAGCTCTAACGCTATTAAAACTCACCTGTCTGTAGCTTTCTAGTAATCCTGAAGAGCTTGATTAGCTTGTTCAACTCTGCAGGATAGTGGAGTTGTGGTCTAGAGTTACCCATCCTTGATGTAAAGTGTTCCAAATCAGCTTAGGGACAGGAGTGTCCAATCCTGCTCCTGGAGGCTCACCCTCCAAGTTTATCTCCCGCCCTAATTAAACCGACCTGGATCAGCTAATCAAGGTCTTCAGGATCTCTAGAACATTGCTCTCCAAACTTGGTCCTGAAGGGCAGATTTGCAGATTTTAGCTCGAACTTGTCTTAACACACCTGCCTGGAAGTTTCTAGCTCAGGGGCACCCAAACTTGGTCCTGGAGGGTTGGTGTGCTGCATAGTTTAGCTCCACCTTGCTCCAACACATCTGCAGAGAAGTTTCTACTATGCTTAGTAAGAGCTTGATTAGCCGGTTCAGGTGTGTTTACTTGGGGTTGGAGCCAAACTCTACAGGACACCGGCTCTCAAGAAATGAGTTTGGAAAGCCCTGCTCTAGAAGTTTCCATTCCTGCTCCCAAGATTCCATTTATGTAGTCCTTTGTAGGTAGTAAACATCCAGGCATCTCCTAGAATTTGGAACAGAATTAAAACTGGAGCACAACTTCTATTTGCCTGTCCTTGTAAGTTTCTAACATTGTGTGTTTCTTTCGGTTTAGATCTGGTTGTGCTACAGTCAGAATGTGTTAGCTCTACTAGCGGTGTGAACTCTGACAGTCCCGGGGCGTCAAAGAAAAGCCCAGGAGAGGGTGGAAGTGGAAACAGTGTAATCGACAGGATCAAGTCTCCAGGAACAGTGCGAAGGCTTTCTATGAAGATGCGCAAGCTTCCGGAACTAAGGAGGAAGCTTAGCCTACGCTCGTCCCGTAATCAGCGCCACGGACAAGGGAATGCCAGTGGTGCACCAGGAGCATCCGACGAGGCTTCACCACCAAATGCACGCAAGGAATCATCCAACGTCATCAGCAAGTACCACCTGGACTCCAGTGCACCCGCAAGGCCAAGGCGTCGATCCTCTCGAACGCGTTCTGCTAGTAAAGGAGGATATCTTAGCGACGGAGACTCACCTGAACTCCTGCCAAAGGGTCAGGGGCCCAAAGGGTCACCTAGACCACCACCGCACGGTGGACCGCAGGATTCCCTGGCTGTGGCAGACGCAGAGTCGTTCCGCTTGTACTCGCTGGCCGATCAGCCTCGCTGTGCACAGAGACTTTCAGGGCTGCTCACAGTGCATCTGCTGGGCGTCGACGAGCTCCTACGATCGCCTCGGACCGACGCTACTAAAGAAGTTTTCTGCGCCATTCAAGTGGACGGGGTGACCCGAGCTCGGACGTCCCTGCTCACCTGTCGAGGGTCGAGTCTCCCGTTAAACCACACCTTTAATTTGGAGCTTGAGAGGGCGCGGCTGCTCAAACTGGTCATCTTGACGCCAACGACTGTTAGCACAAACAACGGTTCTTCAGCGCCTGCCGCTCCCGCACGTAACCGGGTGTGCTGTCTGGGTGCTGTGGCTATACCGCCCCTCTTCAAGGGTAAGAGAACAGCTCATTTGCATATGAAGTCACATGGTGAATTCTGATTGGATAAGCCATTTTTAAGGCTGTTTAAGATTGCAAGTGTATCAGTTGAACTTTATAGTAACTTCATGTTTAGCCTAACAAACCAAACCTTTAATTTGGCCCCAAAAAAAATAAATATAAACAAAATTTAAATTGGTTATAAAATAAATTCTCTAGCACTGACATATTTATATAATTGCACAACCAGTGCACAGCTATTCCACCCAGACAAACCCTGCTCCGGCTTTGATGTTGCGCCTTGCCCTTATCTCTTTATCTCGTCTGTCTCTCTCTCCCGCAGCTTCTCGCAGTCAGCAGCTGTGTGTCCGTCTGGAGCCTCGCGGGTTGCTGTATGTGAAGTTGACCCTTCTGGAGCATTTCATGACCCCGTTCCCCCGCCTCAGTGACCTGACTCCCCCTAATGTGTTCGGGGTGGAGCTGCGCCGCCTGGTGGAGAAGGAGGCGTCTGCGCTCAAAGTGCCTCTGATCATTCAGAAGTGTGTTTCTGAGATCGAGAGGAGAGGACTGAGGGTGAGACATGTTTAGATATCTGTCAGATGTGATGTGTGTTAAATATGACTGTACTAAGAGACTGTATGCGTTTCTGTAGGTTGTGGGATTATATCGTCTTTGTGGCTCCGCAGCGGTGAAGAAGGAATTGCGGGATGCGTTTGAGAGGGACAGTGCAGCGGTTACCTTAAACGACGAGCTCTATCCCGACGTCAACGTCATTACCGGTCAGTCAGGCACAAATAACACACAATCTAATATATATTAATTTACATTGATATTTACTACGGAAGCTTATTTCCATCATTAAATAACAAAATGGTAATTGTGAAATTTTTATCTCAGTTCTGACATTTTTCCCTCAATTCTGAGTTTATATCTCACAATTCTAATATTTTTTTCCTCACAGTTCTGAGAATTGTGAGATAAGAATTTTGTTTTTCTATGGTGGAAACAGTTATTATAGTTGACTAAAATAAATAATAAAAATTAATACAAATATATCGATGTATTTAAAAACATCAAAAACTAATTAAGATGCCAAAAACACACAACAAAATAACTAAAACTTTATCCAAATTTAACATACGAGAGCAAAAATTATAAAAATCAATGGAACTCAAAATATTAAATACTATAATACTATCTAAAATAATACTAAAATAACACTGGGTGGAAACAAGCTTGATTTTTTTTTTTTTTTTTTTTGGAGTTCTGAGAAAAAGTCACTTTTTTTTTTTCTATGGTGGAAACAGTTATTATAATTGACTAAAACTAAAACCATTTTTTGTTACTTAAAATAAATGTTAACTAAAATAATTTTTTTTTTTTACATTATTTCAACTAATTTCTCATTTTTATCTAGTTTAACTAGTCTATACTAAAATAACTCAGACTTAATATAAATAAAAATTAATACAATTATAACGATGTATTTAAAAACATCAAAAACTAATTAAGATGCCAAAAACACACAACAAAATAACTAAAACAATATTTAAATTTAACATATGAGAGCAAAAATTATAAAAATAAAATTAACTCAAAATATTACAAACTGTAATACTATCTAAAATGATACTAAAATAACACTGGGTGGAAACAAGCTTGACTTTTTTTTTTCTTTTTTTTTTTTCCTTGCAAATGCAAGTTTATATGTCACAATTTAATATTTTTTTTTTGGAGAATAAAAGAGTTTATCTTGCAGTTGTGAGAAAAAGTCACGAAAAAAGAGTTAAATAGTCACGACTACCTTTTTAATTGTTTTCCTGTTGCTGAAACAAGCTTCCATAATTGAGTTGGTATATCAAGCTATTTGAAGGTGATTCTACAGTGGATTTTTGTTGATAAAAGTGTTGATTGTTTTCAGGCATTCTGAAGGACTACCTGCGTGAGCTGCCGTCTCCTCTCATCACGAGGACCCTGTATGAGGTGGTGTTAGAGGCCATGACGGTTCGACCGGCCTGTAGGAACGACAGCGACGCTCAGCGATCACAAAACACCGTCTCGCTGCTGCAGTGTCTTCCTGAACCAGAGAGGGTAAATCATCTGTTTATTATGACAGCACGCATTTCATCAGCCCAAATGAATCCGGTCTGATTTCAGGTTCTGGAAGTTGTTTATAAGCACCCTAAACTTTAAAATCCAAATCATATATTTGTGTACATCACATCTATTTAAAAAAAAATAGAATTTTTATCAAAATTAATGTTTTGTTTATAAAGAAAATATTTTTCAATTATTAGTGTTATGATTATACCTGACATGATACCTGGTTTGATTCTAATATAATGTTTAAATGGTGAATAAATAATGGTAAATAAATCTCTTTTGAAAAAAAAAAATCAGTGCATGCCTTAATGCCACCAAAATTTTTTTTCTTTTTTTTTTTTTGTAGTGAATATTCAGTCTTTTAAACTGGTCATTATATGTAATTTAAATATAAGCATGTTTGTGAGAGGTAAATAGACACATGCATCATGTTTTGAATTAGACTGATAATGTAGTTGAATTCAGATTGACTTTTTATTGAATAAAATGTTATTTAGTGGCGGAAATGGGCTTCCATACAAAAGTTTTTGAACAGTAAGATTTTTAATGTTTTTTAAATGTTAAAAAAAAAAATACTAAAATATATATATGTGTGTGTGTATATATATATATATATATATATATATATATAATTTTATTTTTATTTTTTTATTTTTTTAGAAAAAGAAATGATAGAAAAACTTTTATTTAGCAAGGACGCTTTAAATTGATCAAAAGTGATGCTAAAGACATTTACAATGTTACATAATATTTATATTTTAGATAAATGCTGTTCCTTTTAACTCTCTATTTGTCAAAGTAATCTGAAAAAATCAATCAAATATCAACATCATAATAATAAATGTTTTTGAGCAGCAGATCAGAATTTAGATTTTTGATTTCTGAAGGATCATGTGACCGAAGTAATGGTGCTAAAAATCAGCTTTGAAATCACAGGAATAAATTCTATTTTAAAATATATTAAAATAGAAAGCAGTTATTTTAAATAGTAACAGTATTTCACAATTTTACTGTTTTTGCTGTACTTTGGATCAAATAAATGCAGGCTTGGTGAGCAGAAGAGACTTCTTTAAAAGCGTTAATAATCTTGACTGGTAGTGTATTTATTTATTTATATGTGACCCTGGACCACAAAACCAGTCATAAGTATCACAGGGTATATTTGTAGCAATAGACAAAAATACATTGTATGGGTCAAAATTGTCGATTTTTCTTTTATGCCAAAAATCATTAGGATATTAAGTAAAGATCGTGTTCCATGAAGATATTTTGTAAATTTCCTACCATAAATATAAACTTAATTTTTGATTAGTGATATGCATTGCTAACAACTTCATTTGGACAACTTTAAAGGCCATTTCCTTAATATTTTGATTTTTTTTGCACCATCAATAGAAAGCTTATAAATATCAGTTTAAAAAAATGACCCATGACTCATGGTTTTGTTGTCCAGGATCAAGTTTCAGATCTACACAATTGTCAGTATATATGAATATTATTTATTCAGATTGAACTCTGCTGGATTGATTGAGGTCATGTTTATGAATATAAACAGATTATTAGGTTGCATGTAAATGATGCTACTGTTACTCTTTTCTTAAACTGGACAGCTGACAAGCAGCTCCTTGAGTTTTCTGGAAGTTTATAATGACTGTACTCTTTAACTGTAACCAAGTCTAATAAGAATGACAAACATTTAGAGTTTTAGTCATTAATGATTAAGCTGTTCGTCACTATTACTTCACTGCATCTTGTCACATCTGCCAGACTCAAGTCTGAGCTTCTTCCTGTTGTCCTCTTTAAAAAAAAACAGCAAGAGAGGAAGTGATTTTCTGTAGGAGTATTTAGATGAGAGGGAGTTTTCGTGTGTGTGTTTGTGCCGCTGTACGTGGAGTTTGTTTGTCCCATGTGAGCGGCAGAACAGCAGCCGGAGGGTTTCCAACATGTTCCAAAACAAACTGATTGGGAATGAGAACCTTCTGCTCCTCCTGCTCTCATACACTTACACACACTTTTCTCCTGTTCTTCATTTAGATGCATACGGGCCACTTTCAGATGCTTGCGTAGTTTTGCGTAATGTTTATGCATCCTGATTTATTATGTCAATGCCATTCAGTTGGAATTATGTGTTTGTTTGTATTTTTAGTCTAATTTTGTCTCATTTCAAAGCCTTATTTACTTTCAAATGTCATATTACATAACTAAAAAGGGTTGCTAATGCATCTGTAGTATTTGCTGTTGTGTGATGGGTGTGTGTTTTTTGTGTGTCTCCTGAAGGCGACTCTTTCCTTCCTGCTGGATCATCTGAGTCTGGTGGCGTCTTACAGCGACAGCAACCGAATGACGTGTCAGAATCTGGCCGTGTGTTTCGGGCCGGTTCTCCTGACGCCCACGCAAGAGTCGTGGCAGGCCGGGATGACGGCTCCAGGGTCGGGGGCCCTGATGGGGTCCGGGGCCGGTCGAGGAGGCCGTAGTTTTGCACACAGTGAAGAGATCGCCAGCGCTGTGGACTTTAAACGACACATTGAGGCGCTGCACTACCTCCTGCAGCTCTGGCCTGGTGAGTCCCATCAAACTGGCATCATGTATTCAGTTTAAACTCTATATATAAATACAGAGTTCAGATGCAAAACCAGCTAAAAGCCGTCTCGGTCAAAAAGGAGATAATGATACTGAGTGAATGCTCCTGACACATAGTATACGTCCATCAAATACTTTTACTTCATACACACTCCGTAGTCCCGATCTGAATCAAATGATTCGCAAACCAGCACTGAAGTTCTGGTCTGAATCAAATGATTTGCAAACCCACTTCGAAGTCCCGATTTGAATCAAATGATTCGCAAACCAGCACCGAAGTCCCGATCTGAATCAAATGATTTGTGAACCAGCACCGAAGTCCCGATCTGAATCAAATGATTTGTGAACCCACTTCGAAGTCCCGATCTGAATCAAATGATTTGCAAACCAGCACCGAAGTCCCGATCTGAATCAAATGATTTGCAAACCAGCACCGAAGTCCCGATCTGAATCAAATGATTTGCAAACCAGCACCGAAGTCCCGATCTGAATCAAATGATTTGTGAACCTGCTTCGAAGTCCCGATCTGAATCAAATGATTTGTGAACCCACTTCGAAGTCCCGATCTGAATCAAATGATTTGCAAACCAGCACCGAAGTCCCGATCTGAATCAAATGATTTGCAAACCAGCACCGAAGTCCCGTTCTGAATCAAATGATTTGTGAACCTGCTTCGATGTCCCGATCTGAATCAAATGATTTGCAAACCAGCACCGAAGTCCCGTTCTGAATCAAATGATTTGTGAACCTGCTTCGAAGTCCCGATCTGAATCAAATGATTCGCAAACCAGCACCGAAGTCCCGATCTGAATCAAATGATTTGTGAACCCACTTCGAAGTCCCGATCTGAATCAAATGATTTGCAAACCAGCACCGAAGTCCCGTTCTGAATCAAATGATTTGTGAACCCACTTCGAAGTCCCGATCTGAATCAAATGATTTGCAAACCAGCACCGAAGTCCCGATCTGAATCAAATGATTTGTGAACCCATTTTAAAGATTTGCAAACCAGCACCGAAGTCCCGTTGAATCAAATGATTCGCAAACCAGCACCGAAGTCCCAATCTGAATCAAATGATTTGTGAACCCACTTCGAAGTCCAGAACTGAACCAAATGATTTGCAAACCAGCACCGACCCGTTCTGAATCAAATGATTTGTGAACCCACCCCGATCTGAATCAAATGATTTGCAAACCAGCACCGAAGTCCCGTTCTGAATCAAATGATTTGCAAACCAGCACCGAAGTCCCGTTCTGAATCAAATGATTTGTGAACCCACTAAATCTGAATCAAATGATTTGCAAACCAGCACCATCATTTCTGAATCAAATGATTTGTGAACCCACTTCGAAGTCCCGATCTGAATCAAATGATTTGCAAACCAGCACCGAAGTCCCGTTCTGAATCAAATGATTTGCAAACCAGCACCGAAGTCCCGTTCTGAATCAAATGGAACCTGATTCGAAGTCCCGATCTGAATCAAATGATTTGCAAACCAGCAAAGTCCCGTTCTGAATCAAATGATTTGAACCTCCCGATCTGAATCAAATGATTCACCAAAACATCTGAATCAAATGATTTGTGAACCCATTTTAAAGTCCCGATCTGAATCAAATGATTCGTTCGAATCAAATGATTTGAACCCACTCTGAACCAAATGATTCGTGAACCCGCACCTGAACTGAATCGAGTGAATCACAATCTGCACTCCTAGGATCTAAAGCAAAAGATTCAAGAACCATCATTTCAGATCAGGACTCGGAGTGGCGGATCACAGATCTTTTTATTTAGATTGGGACTTCAAATTGCATATCACGAAATTATTTGATTTGAATCATTCAATTCACAAAACAATGTAGATCGGAACAGGTTTGTGAATCGTTTTGTGAACTGGATGATTCAAATCAGATGATTCACAATATGCAAATTGAAGTCCCGATCTGAATTAAACGATTCACAAATTGATTCCAATTGGAACACTTTAAAACAGTGAATCATTTTGCGACAAAATGGTTTAACTGATTCAGAGTTGGAAACGCTCCGTTTCACTCATCACTGTACGTACTTTTTAAAACCATTACAAGTGAAATTCAAAAATGAATGGCTCTTTTAATTGAATCTGGTTTTTGCTAGTGATTCACTTAAAATGAATGATCGAACTCATGAGTTTGATTCAGTCGGAGCAGTTCCAACATAAATGACTTTGGTTCATCTGTTCCTCGTTTTGCGTCTTCAGCCATGTTTACACAACACTGTCAGTACTACTGGCTTAGCTCACTAGTTTTATGACATTAATTGAAATAAGCAAAAAAAAGTGTTTTTTGAATTGTGTGAATTTTGCATGAAAAGAAGTGTGCTTACTGAAAACATTAAACACTTGTTAGGTACATTGTCTTTCAATAATTCAAGCAGCTCATCTGGAATACTGCTATTTTCAAGGGTTTTCCAGGCCTTAAATTTCACGTCAAGCACGTTAAGCACCTTGTATGAACCCTGTGAATGTCATCTGGTTTTAATTGTCCTTGAATGTTTGAACTTTGAGCGTCAGGTTACGACCCTTGACTCGCACGCATTAGCCGAAGCGTGTCCTCGTGACGCAGCACGTGTGCAACATGCATGTGACGGCTGTGGTGGATTTGCATGGCACATCAGTCTAAACGCACGCACATCTGCCACGCGTCGAGCGTGTAACGCGTTTCATGTGCTTTTCTTCGCAGTACCCAAAGGAAGAGTGACGGACGACTCTTTGGCATCCCAGAGTTCCTCGCTGCGCCGATCTCAGCGCGTGCCGTTACGCGTGGAGCTCCCGTCGGTTCAGGACGTGGTGGTGGTTTCCCGCAGGGGGCGTGGCCGACTGGAGAGCCCGCCCTGTAACCGCTACGCCGGCGATTGGAGCGTCTGCGGGCGGGACTTCCTGTCGAACGACGAGGCGGATTACGACGAGGTGGCGGGCAGCGAGAGCGACGACGACATGGAGGAGCCCAAGAAGAGGGACGTGTGGACGTCTCCCGACGGTTTGTACGTGGACGACTTCGCGCTCGACTTTGACGCTCCGTTCACGTGTCGATTGAGTCTGAAAGACTTTGATACTCTGATTTCAGATTTGGAGAGAGAGTTAGCCAAACAAATCAACATCTGCCTCTGAACCAGGACTGAATGTGCGAATTTTGACCAGCTGAGCGCTCGACAGACGCGTTTTGAAACGCAGCTTGGAGTTAAAAATAGTGTTACTTTAAAAAACGCTTCTCGAGAGACTTGCGGTCTGTTGCGTGTGCAGTATTGACACAAAACGACGACCACAAGTTGCCACAGAAATGCCAACATAACAGTCAAAATTAAAATAAATAATCTGTTTTCTGGAGCATAAGTTGCACCGTTAAGAGAAGGAAAAAAACACATGTAAGTTATGTATGTTACATTTTAGAATAATGCAAAGTACAGAAATAATGTAAAAAAAACACTAATTAAAAACATTATAAACATATTTTAGATGTTAAAAAAAAAGTTAATTGTGACTTTTTTCTCAGAGAATTGTGAGATTTAAATATTGCAATTAACTTTTATTTCGTTGCAGAAACAATTGCAAACAAAAAAATAGAATTGTGAGATAACTCAGAATTCAGAGAAATAAGTCAGAATAGTGAGATATAAATTTGGAATTAACTTTTTACATTTTTTGTTGTGGAAACAACTGCGAACAAAAAAAAAATAGAATTGCTTTTTTATAAACTCAGAATTCAGGGATATACACTCAGAATTGTGAGAAAGTTAGAATTTTATTAGAATTTATGTCTTGCAATTCTGGCTTTTTTCTTAGAATTTTTAGAATTAGAAAGTTTATATCTCAATTCTGAGTTTATAAAAAAAGCTATTCTCAGAATTGTGAGAAAAAAAGTCAAAATTGTAAGATAAAAAATTGCAACTACTTTGTTTTTTTGTTTTCGTTTTTTGCTGTGGTGGAAACAAGCATCTATAAAAGTCACAGCACATTTCTGAATATATAAAAATGCAGCATATTCCAGAAAATATGGTCGATTTACTGATTGATACTTTAAAGGTTTTTTTTGACATGCAGTAAC
Organism: Labeo rohita; assembly: GCF_022985175.1. Lineage (NCBI taxonomy): Eukaryota > Metazoa > Chordata > Actinopteri > Cypriniformes > Cyprinidae > Labeo > Labeo rohita. The sequence goes on along the minus strand of NC_066880.1, from coordinate 759,191 downwards.
TGTGTTTTCATTGTTGGGTATTTGTGCCCAATCCTAGCATTTATGTGAGAACATTTGTTATAAATCAGAATTAAGCCAGAATTGTGAGAAATAAAGTTGAAATTCGCTTTTATACATTTTTTTTTATTTTAATTGCAAAAAAAAAAAAAAAATAGAATTGTGAGTTAAGAACTCAGAATTCAGAGGGAAAAAATCTGAAATGTGAGAAAGTCAGAATTTATATCTCGCAATTTTGACCTTTTCTTAAGAATTTTGAGTTTATGTCTCAATTTTTAGTTTAAAAAAAAGAGCAATTCTTAGAATTGTGAAAAAAAAAGTCACAATTGTAAGATAAAAAGTTGCAATTATCTTATGGCAGAAGCAAGCATCCATAAAAATACATCTTTTTTTCTGTGTAAATGTGTAAAAGTCACACATTTCTGATTATATAAAATGCAACATATTCCAGAAAATATGGTAGATTTACTGAATGATAAAAAATATTTTTTTCTTGACATGCAATAAATGTTTTCATTGTTGGGTATTTGTGCCCAATCCCAGCATTTATGTGAGAACATTTAATATAAGTCAGAATTAAGTCAGAATTGTGAGATATAAAGTTAAAATTAGCCTTTTACATTTTTTAAAATTTTAATTTGCAAAAAAAAAATAGAATTGTGAGTAATAAATAGACATATAAATGCAGAATTGTGAGACAGTCACAAATTCTGAATTTATACCTTGCAATTTTGACTTTTTTTTGAGTTTATATTTTAATTCTGAGTTTATAAAAAGAGCAGTTCTCACTATTGTGGAAAAAGTCAAAATTTGCTGCAATTACCGTTTTTTTTTATGGCAGAAACAAGCATCCATAAAAATATTTTTTTTCTGTGTGAACATTTCTGAATATATAAAATGCAACATATATTCCAGAATATACAGTAGATTTGCTGATTGACAAAATATATTTTTTCCAAAGACTTTTTCTTGACATGCAATAAATGTTTTCATTTTTGGGTATTTGTGCCCAATCCCAGCATTTATGTGAGAACATTTAATATAAGTCAAAATTGTGAGATATAAAGCTGAAATTAGCCTTTTACATTTTTTTAAATTTTAATTTGCAAAAAAAAAAAAAAGAATTGTGAGTAATAAACCCAGAATTCAGAGGAAAAAGTCAGAATTGTGAAATATAAACTGAGAATTCAGACATATAAACGCAGAATTGTGAGACAGTCACAAATTCTGAATTTTTACCTTGCAATTTTGACTCTTTCTTTTGAGTTTATATTTTAATTCTGAGTTTATAAAAAGAGCAATTCTCGGTATTGTGGGAAAAGTCAAAATTTGTTACAATTAGCGTTTTTTTATGGCAGAAACAAGCATCCATAAGAATATTTTTTTCTGTGTGAACATTTCTGAATATATAAAATGCAACATATATTCCAGAATATACAGTAGATTTGCTGATTGACAAAATATATTTTTTCCAAAGACTTTTTCTTGACATGCAATAAATGTTTTGATTGTTGGGTATTCGTGGCCAATCGTAGCGTTTATGGTTCATTTTGAGACGTGAGAGAAGATTTGATAGCAGCTACTGTAACATAATATCAACAAGCACAAAAACTATGGTTTTTCTTCATTGTTCTTCTTGAGGGGAGACGCTTATCGATTATTCTAACGAGCTGAATAGTTCATTATAACGCCGTATAAACACTAGCTGTTCATGAGGTGCTGATGCTGAAGGACGACGGCAGGCGTTTCGTCTGCGTTACGTTGGTGTGAAGTTTCTCTTATTTAAAGCTCCGTGTACGACTTTTATTCCAGAAGGCTGGTTTGTGACGACCAGCGGCGTTCGGGCCAAGATTTCATCACTCTTTCCACCGGGACATTCCGTTACGTGCGTTTCTCTGCCAAACTCTCTCTGGCAGCGGCTGCATGAAGCGCTTTTCTGACCAGCCTTAGTTTTACTTTCCTGCGTAATGTTTAACGCTGAACGTATTTATTACATTCCCTTGAGGTCACGTCATAGGAACGTTCTGGGTTTGATGTAGCCCGACGGCGTTCGTGATGTAATGTTGATTTGAGTTTGAGAACGAGAAGCCAAAGTCAGTACGTGACATAATGGGGCCGAACTCTTCAGTAATTGATGTTATTTAAAGGTTAAGCGTCTCATTTCTAACACAAATGGACAGCTTTTCCTAAACACTCATCCTGTCTGTCATAGGTCAGTCAGACTGATAGCCCCGCCCCAAACTCACGTGATTGGTTGAGTCAGTGTTTTAAAACTGTCACAGTGTGACATTACACAGCATTTGAACTCATTGAGAAGTAACCAAAAATAATTCAAACGTTCGTTTAAAGCTGAATTTGTGTTTGAGATGCGATTAGACAATCAGTAAAAATGACAGCTTGGTCACTGATGTTCAATACAGTGTTCATTTTGACTGAATTTGCACACTTTATGATGCCAAAATGTTTAGTTTCAGGTTTGTTTTTTCATATTCAGATGCTAAAATGACACAACGCATCAGGACGTGCACACGCATTAGGAAGTGTGCACTCGTTTGTCAAACCAAAGACTGTTGTGATGATTATTGCACTTCTGTGTCGTTTTCTAGATTGTGCTTGGGCTGCTTTAGCTGATTTGAGATCAGTCTGTTACTGAGAGCAGCTTTGTGTTTTATATCTGAGCGCGGTACAAATAATCTCAACTGTGATTTGATTCGAAAAGCCACAAATGGAATATAAAGGCCATGACTGAGCTCACCAGCTCCTTATGCAAACCTTTTTTTGAATTCTAATTTGTTTAGTTGTATAAACAGTATTATTATAATCTATTATTGCACCTGTAACATTAAGCACTTCTGTCTGTGCTCATGCATAGCTAAAGCGTGTGGATGAGATGTACCATTCAGTGTTATGTAAAAGAAATAAAGCACAGTGTTACGTTTCTACAACGTGCGTTTTCTCTGTATTCAACATCTGAAATGTCATTTTAAAGGAGTAGTTCAGCCAAAAATGAGAATTTGCTTACCTTCAGGCTTCATCAGATTTGGAGAAATGTGTCATTCTATCACTTGCTCACCAATGGATGTGAATGGGTGCCGTCAGAATGAGAGTCCAAACAGCTGATAAAAACATCACAATAATCCACAAGTAATCCACACCACTCCAGTCCATCAGTTAATGTCTTGAGAAAACAAAAGCTGAAACAAATCCATCATGAAACTCAAATACAAGTCCATAATCTATAATAACCAGGGTTTGGATACTGTAAAATGTATCCTTTCAAGGATTTTTCAAGCACGTTTTCAAGGACTTCAGAGAGAGATCTCACTTATTAAACAATGTCTTCTCTTTCGAATTCTGGAAAAAAGGTAAATAGGTAAATAAAAATATACTGATAAAACAAAATGGCAAAGTGAAGCACATGCCAAGTGTTACTACTAAAGTATTACAAAGTAGTAAAACCACATATAATATTCTTAAGGGATTTGTATTTATGAATACTTTTTCTTTTTTCTTTGTTTTGTTTTTATAACTGTACTGACTTAATTGTTTGATGTTTTCTACTGTTTAAGAAAAAAAAGATTCACGAAACCACTCCAAAATCCTGATCTGAAATATGATTCGCCATACACTCTTCGAAGTCCCGTTCTGAATCAAATGATTCGCGATCCCACACCGAAGACCCTAAATGAATCAAATGATTCGTGAACCAGTACCAAAGTCCCGATCTGAATCAAGTGATTCACGATCCCCACTCCTAGGTTCTGATCTAAAGCAAAAGATTCAAGAACCCGCTTCAAGGTTCCGATCTAAATCAAATGATTCGCGATCCCACACCGAAGTCTCGAACTGAAGCAAATGATTCACACTTTTTGAAGTTCGAGGCCTGGAAAACCCTTGAAAATAGCAATAGCAAAAAGTGTTATGGATTATGGACTTTATCGTAGTTTGGTTGCAAATGTCTTGATGGATTTGTTTCAGCTTTCGTCTTCTCAAGATGTGAACTGATGAACTGGAGTGGTGTGGATTACTTGTGGATTATTCTGATGTTTTTATCAGCTGTTTGGACTCTCATTCTGACGGCACCCATTCACATCCATAGGTGAGCAAGTGATAGAATGACACATTTTTACAAATCTGATCTCTGATGGCTTGAGGGTGAGCACATTTCTAGCACATTTTCGTTTTTGGCTAAATTGTTCCTTCATGTTGTTCCAAGCTGTTGCATCCACCAAGGATATAACAGTTTTGGTTGCTGTTCCCTTTAAGAGTCAAACTCTGAAACCTCTAATAATGTTTAATTTGCAGTGCTGATGCTGGTAAGTGAGCGTGACTCTTCACATGTGTGTGCGTGTGTGCTGAGGTTTGGACTGAAGACTGTGGAGTTGTTTCTGAATGAGTCTGACAAACACATTGATGCACACGTGAATCAGCACACGGCTCGTGTTTCTCAAGTTTAGTTGAGTTTGGAACAGAATGCTGCTGTACTTCTGACTGCATAGTATGTACTGTACAGTGCAAGCAGACCACAGGCACACATGTATTTCTAAATGTGTCATTTGTATGAAAAATACATACACTACCGTTCAAAAGTTGGGGTCAGTATATTTTTATTGTTTCTTTTTTTTTTTTTTTTTTTTTAAGAAATTAGTACTTTTATTCACCAAGGATGTATTAAGTTAATAATTAAAAGTTTATTAAAAGTTAATAATAAATAATTTACATTGTTATAAAATATTTATATTTTGAATAAACACTGTACTTTTTAAACTTGTTATTCATGAAAGAATCCTGAAAAAAAAAAAAAATCACAGGTTCCAAAAAATATTTGGCAGCACAACTGTTGATATTATCCAGCACTGATCGTTCTAATAATAAATCCGCATATTAGAATGATTTCTGAAGGATCATGTGACACTTAAGACTGGAGTAACAGCTGATAAAAATTCAGCTTTTCATCACAGGAATAAATTCTATTTTAAAGTATGTTAAAATAAAAAACATTATTTTATATTGTAAAAACATTTTGCAATATTACTGTTTTTTCTATATTTTTAATCAAATAAATGCAGCCTTGATGAGCAGAAGAGACTTCTTTAAAGACTATTACAAGTCTTACTGACCCCAAACTTTTGAACGGTTGTGTACATTCAAAGAATATTGAGTGCATAATCACTAATGAAGTTTACTGTATAGATTTATTTTTAGAATTCATTCTGAGCAATGAACATTGAGTCATAAAGGCACTTGTGAAATGTGCATATCATTCATGTGTGTTTTCATCCCAGTGACAGATACTTCCTGTGAAGCGATCGTTGTTGTCTCGCTCCCAAACACTCGTCTCTCTTCTTCACCGCACTCCTACAGAAAAAGGAAGAGAGACGGCTCAGCGTGATGAATCCGAACTAGCTTTACTGTGTTTCTGAGCAAAGGAGAACATAATGTTCACTCAGTGAGTTTATATGATCTTGTTGTGATGGAACAGAATGTTTGTGTATTAAAGTGACTCACTGAGAGGAGCAGACGCTGTTGTGACTGAGACGAGGCTGCAGGATCCTACAGGAGAAACGGAGATCAGATCAGGTCAGTGAGGAGCTCGTGTGCACAAACGGAGAAATACATGCGTTCATTTCTGATTCATGCTGTACCTTGCTGATGAGCTCTTGGGAATCACTTGTGTCTTCTTGGCTTGCCTGAAAACATATGAAATGAGTATCTGATGATGTGTTTATGTTTGGCACATTATAAGAGCTCAAAACAGCAACTTGTGACGCAAAACAACACTAGACACTCCATTATAATAAATGTGAGTAGAGATAATAAACCATGCTCATTCAGACTGACATGATGTTCCTATTTGTGTTGCCACTTTATTTATTTGAGGCATACACTGGAGTCCAAATGTTAAATACTATTAACAAAGATGCTATAAAATGCTTTGTTTTGTCTTGATTCCATGAAACTTAATTCCATGAAACGTTCCTTCATTATTCTTGTTTATTTGATAGATAATTTATCTGAAGATACAAATGATACCAAATGAAAAAGAAGGGATTCTACAAAAAAACAAAACATGTGAAGTTCAAGACAAAGCCAAAAAATGATGTCTGTCCCACTCCCTTTCTTATGACGCTTACAATTTTTTTTCTTTAATTAACAAATTGAACTAAACCAAACACAAACAAATAATGTTTAAACATAAATAATATAAAATAAAAACACTTTCTTAAATGGCTACAACATGCTTTAAAAAATACATTGCTGATTGTTAATTCATGTTAGATTATGTGTTAATTAACAGATGCCGGCTAACTGTAAGTGTTACCAAAATTATGAATGGAAGTATTTTTGGAAAAATATTTAAAAGCATTTAATAATCATAGCTAATGTTAACAACATTTACTAATACATTATTAGAAATAAAGTACATCTTTTAATACTATGTAATGGCACTTAACTAACATGCACTAACACAACATGCATTTTTATTAACTAATGTTAACACTAATGTTAATACTAAATACTGTAATATTGCTATGATTTTTTTTTATAATTTAAAATATTTTTTATTATTGGACTTTTAAATTATATGTATATATATATATATATCTAAAATTTAATATATATAAATTAATATATAATTTAGTGTGTGTGTATGTGTGTTTATTTATTTATTTATTATTTTTCTAATTTTAGTTACTTTTTCAAATAAGTAATGGCAGTTACCTTTTTTTTTTTTTTTTTACCATTTGTTGACTGACAAGTCTCCTGTCAGGAAATCAGGACTAACTATTGTGCATTAACTCACAAAAAAAAAAAAAAAAGATTCAGTATTCCTTAAAATTAAAATGGAAACTCTGAATAGGACACAAACTTGCAATAATTCATTTTTTTTAACTGATTTATACATCGTATTTATATAATATGTAAGGTTTCTGTTGACGAAGGACAATATCTGGCCGATATCTGAAAATCTATTTAAGAGCTATTTGAAAATCTGGAATCTGAGGCTACAAAACAATCAAAATATTGAAAAAATCACCTTTAAAGTTGTCCAAATGAAGTTCTTAGCAATGCATATTACTAATCAAAAAGTTTTGATATATTTACAGTAGGAAATTTACAAAATATCTTCATAGAACATGATCTTTACTTAATATCCTAATGATTTCTGGCATTAAAAAAAAGAAAAATTGTTGGCTATTGCTACAAATATACCCGTGATACTTAAGACTGGTTTTGTGCTTCAGGGTCACATTTGTCTCAGATCAGATGAAACAAAGCTGTTCTCACCTCTGAGTCTTCCTGTCCAGCGTCTTCTGAGTGGCCGAGGACAGAATCCGTGTGTTTCCAGGACTGTCTTTGTCCTGCTCAGAAGAAGTGCTGTCAGTATGTGTGTACAACACTTTGTGTGTGTCTGAGTGAGTGTGTGTGTGTGTGTGTACCATGTCTCTGAGTGTCCTCTCTCTGCGTATCTCTCTGTCGTGCTGCAGCAGAGTCAGTCTGTCTCTCACAGGCCACACAATGAAGATCTGATGGACGTCATGCAGCGCTGATCGCAGCTGAGACACACACACACATCAAATATAACAATCGCACACACATAGAGTAACGCTATATAGTACACAGGTGTGTGTGTGTGTGTTACCAGAGCTGTGACGCGCTGATATAAGGACAGGTCCTGATGGGAGACGGAGACTCTCTTCAGCTGGGAATCTGTCTGGAAGGATCGGATGAAATCCCTGGAGTCCTGAAGAACATTCACACTCTTGAATGACCACAGCTCTGATGATTATAAAGTGCACTCATGTCTGAGTGTGTAAGTGCGTGTGTTTACCTGTATGGTTTTGCGCAGGTGTGTGATTTTGTCCGTCTGTAGGAGTCTGCGTGTCAGAAAACCTCGAGCCACGGCGGTAAGACGACAGAGAGCCTTCATCTGCTGCTCCTGTACAATCACTCACTGAGTAACTCGCATGTAATATTAAAATGTAAAAATACAGTACAGCAGTGTTATTTTACTAGCATTGATGTACTATTATAGTTTTTGATATTTTTAATTTAAATTATATTTTTTATGTTTTCATTTTAATTTTGAAGTTGTTTTTATCATTTTAATTTTTTATATTATTATTTTTTTAATTTAGTTTTAGTTATTTTAGTACGTTGGAAATTGGAAATGTTGCCATGCAAACAAGCTGAAATAATTGTTTATGATTTATTAATTTTTATCAATTTTTGTTGCATTTTTTATTTCATTTAGAAATTGTTTCTAATGTATTTAAAGACATTTCTAAACATCAAAAACTTGATCGACCGTCATGCCAAAATGCTTTCCAAAATTTTTTTTAATGACTACATTAACATAATTAGTCTAAATTAGTCTACTTGCATGTTTTAATTTACCTCATCAGAAGTTAATCTAGGACTGCAGTTCTTAACCAAAAGGAATAATTACAGTATTTCGTAATTACAATTATTACAATCATATTTCGCACCACAGCTCTTGTTTCTGATGCTTTATATTGTCTGGTGTGTGTTTGTTGAGTGATACCTGCTGTAGGTGCCGTGTTTGTCTCTCCTGCACCGTGAGAAGCTCAGAAATCTGGTGAGCTTGTTCTCTCTCTAAACGCTTACGCAACATTTCCAAAGCCTGAATCTGCTGCTCCACTGCAAACACACACATACACAGACACACACATTTCAGGAGCGGATTGTGCAGGAGAAATCAACATACAAATAATGCAAGGTTTCCTTCAGAAAATGTGAGTGGTACAAAACTTATCAGTACAGTGACAGAATGACATGAGAGGTTGCCTGTGCATTAATAAACAAGCACTTACTAAAGTGTTGGTTTTGAGGGTTACTAGGGTGGTCATTTAGTAGCCCAAGTTCACCTTTCATTTTCTTTAACCAGGCCAGTGTTATTTTAGTATAACTAAGATTACAGTTTTGTAATATTACATGTGACCCTGGACCACAAAAACAGTCATAAGGGTCAATTTTTTTAAATTGAGATTTAGACATCATCTGAAAACTGAATAAATAAGCTTTCCATTAATGTATGGTTTGTTAAGAGATACAATTATTTGACAATCTAGAATCTGAGGGTGCAAATAAATCAAAATGTTAAAAAAATCACCTTTAAAGTTGTCTAAATGAAGATCTTAGCAATGCATATTACTAATCAAACATGAAGTTTTGATATATTTATAGTAGGAAATGTACAAAATATCTTCGTGGAACATGATCTTTACTTAATATCCTAATGCCATCCTAGTGGCATAAAAGGAAAAAAGCCCATATTTTGACCCATAAAAAGTATTTTTGGTTATTGCTACAAATATACCCGCGCTACTTAAAACTGGCTTTGTGGTCCAGGATATATATACATACATATATATATATATATAGTTTCTATTTTTGTATTTGTATATGTATGCATTTTAATTTACATTTTTAATTTTTAAATTCATCGTTGTGTGTTTTTGTCATTTTTCTTAGTTTTTTTTTTTTTTTTTTTTTAAATATGTCTATAGTATTTTTGTATTATGCATTTTTATTTAAATATTCAAGTTTTAAATTCATTTTGTTGTTTTTGATTTTTTCCTTTTTTTTTTAAATATGTCTATAGTTTTTTTTTTTCATTTCAGTTTTAGTTTTAACTTTTTAATACTTTTGCATTTTAATACATCACGTAAAACTAAATGAAAATGAGAAATGCCTTGGCAACTATGTATTTAAAATGAAATGTTTGGTTATTTTTAGATTTTATTTTTAAAATTAATTTTTGACCCATACAATGTATTTTTGGCTATTGCTACAAATATACCTGTGCGACTGGTTTTGTGGCCCAGGATAGATATATATATAGTTAATTAGTTTCTATTTTTGTATTATGCATTTTCATTTAAATTTTAAAGTTTTAAATCTAAAATGTATCTTTTTTTTTAATATGAGTTTTTTCCACTTAATTTTTTTCATTTTAGTGTTTTCAGTTGTAGCTTTTTAATACTTTTGCATTTTAATACATCAAGTAAAACTAAATGAAATTGCGAAATCCCTTGGCAACTGTGTATTTGAAATAAAATGTAAAAAGTTTTTTTAGATTTTATTTTAAGTTTATTTTACTTCAAATAACAAGATCTCTGGTCTCTTTCAATCAGTTATTCTGTATCTATCAATATTCTATAAACATCTATCATAAACATCTGATTTGATTTTTTTTTCTGGTTTTCAGACATGCAAACCATCAGTTTCAGGCTTGATCTCTTACTAACCTCCAGTCTTGTCTTGTGTCACACTGAGCTGTTTGATGTTCATCTGATCGTGCAGGAGCTGCTGTGAGTGTCTCTCTGTCTCTGATCGGTGTTGGATCGGCCCGTCTGAATCCACTTGCGGTCTGTTCAAGGATGGCGAGGGATTCTCTACATCATAGGAGCGGTTGAGAGGCGCCAGAGGTGAGCGACGGGGCGGTCTGGGTTTCTCACATCTCACATCTTGTGTTTCATCTAACCTGCTGGGTGTGGAGGTCATGACTGACAGCTGTCTGTCACTGAACTCTGAAGCGCTGCAGTTCCATTCTGCACCAGGAGAGGGCGGCAAAGATGCTTTAAAAGCTAAACGTTGTTCATTATTTATTCCTGACGGGTGTGTTTCAGATCCGGCGGCGCTGAGCTCACACTCGCTGACGGGGCTGGAGATGAGGATGTTCACGGCGGAGGCGTTCGCTCGTGGTCTCCGCGTGAGAGGGCTGCGGCTGGGCTGAGGGCTGGGTAACTGGGCGTAGGAGCCCGTCAGACTGAGACAGAGCCCGACCAGGCTGGAATCAGTGGATTCTGGGTCACTGGACTCGTCAGATGTCAGCTTCTCCATGCGCTGGTTGAGCAGACGGAGGGTCTCTCTCTTCAGAGAGCTGCTGGGACTGAGTGTCTGCTTCGGAGCTGGAGCCGTACACGGCCTCACGCAGGAGCGGATCGGGCTGGTTTTGGAGCCGAGTGTCAGAGAGGAGTCTGATGTGGGCGTCATTGTGTTGTCTGGCTCCTTATGCACCTTCTTCATCTGCAGGAACAGAAAATAGGTTATCATTTTCTACAGGAGCTAGACATACACTGCTGCTCAAAAGTTTGGGATCAGTAAGATATTTAATGTTTTTTAACTTGATCAAAAATGCAGAAAAAAATGTAATATTGTGAAATATTATTACAGATAAAAATAATGGTGTTCTATATTCATATATTTTAAAATATCATTTATTTCTGTGATGCAAAGCTGAATTTTTATTATTTTTTTTGGAACCTGTGATTCTGTTTTCAGGATTTTTGATGAATAAAAGGTTAAAAATTCAAAATATAAATTTTCTCTAACAATGTAAACCTATGCTATCACTTTTTTTTTATCAATTTAACACATCCTTGGTGAATAAAAGTATTAATTTCTTTCAAAAAAAAGAAAGAATAAAAATTTACTGACCCCAAACTTTTAGATAGTAGTTTATATTGTTACAAAAGATTTATATTTTAAATAAATGCTGTTCTTTTAAACTTTTTTGTTTTTTAAAGAACCACAGTTTGCAACAAAATATTAAGCAGCACAACTGTTTTCAACGTTAGAATGATTTCTGAAGGATCATATGACACTGAAGACTGGAGTAATGATGCTATAAATTCAGCTTTGATCACAGGAAAAAATTAAATTTTAACATAAATTCACATAGAAATCAGTTATTTTAAATTGAAATAATATTTCACAATATTACATTTTTTTCTGTATTTTTGATCAAATAAAAGCAGCCTTGATGAGCATTAGAAACTTATTTAAAATACATAAAAATCTTACTGATCCCACACTTTTAAGCAGCAGTGTAGATGTAAACTTGATATCTACCAGTGGATATTACACTTTATTCTGGGAGTGAGCCTGAAGAGGGCGACGCTTACTCATTTTGTTACTTGAAAGACAAAAAAACCCAATATATAAACTTTTTTTATTATTATTTCAGCTAGTTTCTAAAGCAGCGTTTCTCACGTTCACTTGGTTTAGACGTATTTAAGAAAACATGACCAAACACACACAATAAAATTACTAAAACTTTAACGAAAATGTTACATTTTTCAAAATTTCAGTTAATTTGGTTTTAGCATGATAAAATATGAAAATAACTAAAATGAAAACAATAAAAAAATAAACAAAATATAGACATATTTAGAAAAACATTACCAAAACACAATACAATTACTAAAAATTTAATGTAAAAAATTAAATGATTAAAATTAAAATCAAATTTAAATGAAAATAAAAACTAAACAAAAGATCATTTAAAATAATAAAAAACGAATAATATCTTAATGCTACTAAAATACCACTGGTGTGTGTGTGTGTGTGTAGCGTCTCTGTTGAGACACTTGAGCTCGTGTTCAATCATGCTTATAATCCTAAAGTAAATTTCCAAGGCGACACATGTCTGTGTTTACAGATCTGAAATACTACCGAGACGTGAGCAGTGTACTGTATACTACATCTAGAGTTTAGTATTGTCTTTGGCAGGGCAGTTTCTGTAAACTAAATAGTATAAGATATACATACAAAACTACTTAAGATTGATATTATCTCACAACCTACAGTAAATACTCAGGATTCTTGATGAAGAATATATAATAAAATATATACTGCTCAAAAGTTTGGGATCAGTAAAACTTGTCATGTTTTTTAAAGAAGTCTCTTCTGCTCATCAAGGCTGCATTTATTTGATTGAATTTATTCCTGTGATGCGCAGCTGAATTTTCAGCATCTGTTACTCCAGTTGGAATGATCAATGTTGGAAACATGATATTTTTAACCAAAAATATTTTTTTTAACCTGTGGTTCTTTTTTTCAGGATTCTTTGATGAATAACACATTTAAAAGAACGGCATTTATTCAAAATATAAATCTTTTTTTAACAATGTTAATATATATCAAAAATTATAATTTTTTGAACAGTAGTGTATATTGTTAGAAAACCTTTCTATTTTACATAAATGCTGTTCTTTTTGCCCTTTTATTGATTAAAGAATCCTGAAAAAAGAATCACAGGTTAAACAAAATATTAAGCACAACTGTTTTCAATACTGATAATAAATCAGCATATTAGAATGATTTCTGAAGGATCATGTGACACTGAAGACTGGAGTAATGATGCTGAAAATTTAACTTTGTATCACAGGAATAAATTACACTTTAAAATATATTCACATAGAAAACAGTTATTTTAAATTAAAATAATATAATTATTTTTATATAATATATTTTATATAATACTATTAATATTTCACATTTCACATTTTTTACTGTATTTTTGATTATAGAAATGCAGCCTTGATGAGCATAAGAAATGTCCATTAAAAAAACATTAAAAATCTTACTTAATATTATATATATATAATTGCTTTTTCATTAAATAAATTTAAATTTGGCAGATTTTGCCATATAATTATGTGCACAAAATTATTTTAGTGACATTTCCAATATGTTTTAAACCTTTTAGAGTTGAATTCAGTTTCAGAGAATATAAAACAACTAAAATGGTGATGGATGTATTTGATTAGACTAATATGGTTATATAAAAATATTTCAGAGGAGGCAAAGATCAATTACTGAAGTTTAGACTGTCCACATATGAACACAAAACTTCATTGTGTTTTCTAATTAAATGCAAAGCTTTGATCGTGCAAATCAACACTTGTGTTATTGTTATACATTTTTAGTATACATTAAATATTTGTACTTCTCCATCTCTCTTATGCTAATATTCAATGTCTGTAACACTTAAACGGTTTGCTGAGATGGAGTGTGGTTCTGTTAATGTGTAAACAGGAGTGTTGAGGTCTAGAAAGAGCCCTGGTTTTGGGTATTTGTGTTGTTGTTGTGAGTGTTAAACAGTGTAACCTTGTTGTATAGTGTAAGTGAATGTGTGAAGCTGACCTGGATGTTGTTGAGGATGTGCTGCACTCGCTCCAGGAGAGCGTCTGTGTGTGGCGTGTGTCTCCTCCTGTCTCTGTCCACCGCCGTCTGTCTGTCCTCAGCCATCTGAACACGCAGCGCTTCACTCACCTGCACACACACACACACACACACACACACTTAAAACCAGTCATTAAAAACATATTCAATATCAAACTAAAGTCCCAGACACACACTAGCATTGTCTCACTGTGTAAACTGTTTGGAACATGCACAAATACCATATTTAACATTTATAAGGATAATCCTACCCAGAGCAGGTTGGTTGTGTTGTTTTCAGCACGCTGGTCAGAGTTACTAGTGTTGACTAAAACTCACGACCGATTCACTCATGTGATGGTCTGTTTCTATGCGACCGTGGCGTTACACAACAAAAGCACGAGACAATCTGACGACCACTACACCACAACACACATCTTTTAATCTAAAAAATTATTGTTACTTATTTTATCTATTTTTATTTATTTATTTTAATCAAATGTGTATATATATATATATATATATATATATATATATATATGGGATCTTATTTTTATTATTCATTTGTTATTTTGGCATATTTTATTTAGTAATTGTTCATCTATATATTATCATATGCATTATTATTAATTAATTATCAGGCTTGTGTCCCAGAACATTCATTTATTTAAGATGACCTAAATTATGAAAAAACAAAGATTATTTACACGTTTTACCTTCTTGACATTTATTGACATATTATAAATATGGCTAAATATTATTTAGTTTTTATTAAATCGCATTATTGTTTTTTTCTACCCATTACAGTGCTGTACTGGTAGATTTATGATTTATTAACTTGTGTATTTTATGTATTTATAATTCTTCATAATTTTTTTTACTTTTATTTTTATTATTTATTCCTTATTTTATTTATTAATTGATCAATACATTACATGCATTATTATTTATTAATATGTCAGTACTTTACTGTTATATTATATATTTATTTACTTGTTTATTTTCTTTACTTTTTTGTTTACTTTAATCTTATTTTATAATTTATAATTTTTTTATATATTTTATTTGATTTATTATTTGTTCATCTATATATTATTTCTATTATTTGTTAATATTTTAGTACTGTACTGTTAGATCTACTATTTATTAACCTATTTATTTAATCTATTTTTCATTTATTTTAATCTATTTTTTTTTTACTTTAATCTCATTTTTATTATTTATTCATTTTATTTATTGATTGTTCAATACATTATCTGCATTATTTATTAATACATCAGTACTTTTATTGTTATATTATTTATTTACTTATTTTTATCATTTTTTTATTTATTTAATAATCTAATCTTATTTCATAATTTATTTTTATATATTTAATTTAATTTAATTATTTGTTTATCTACATATTATTGTATATGTTATTATTTATTAATATTTAAGCACTGTACCATTGGATTTACCATTTATTTACCTATTTATTTAATTTATTTTTTATTTACTTTAATCTTATTTGTATTATTTATTCCTTATTTTTATAAATGTTATTTTATTTATTAATTGTTTATCAATATATTATTTATTGCTATGTCAGTACTTTACTGTTATTATTTGTTTATTTACTTATTTTTATCATTTTTATTTACTTTAATCTTATTTTATAATTTATTTTGATACATTTTATTTTATTTATTAAATGTTTATATATATATATATATATATAATTTATTACTGTAGTGTTAGATTTATTATTTATTTACTTTTTTTATTTACTTTCATCTTATTGTATTATGTATTCTTTCATTTATATATTTTATTTGGTTTATTAGTTGTTTTTTTAAATGATTTTATGCATTATTATTTACTAATATTTCTCTTTTTTGCATTATTGGGAATGAAGGTCACGTGAGGTGAGTGTCGTTCTCATAGACATAAAAAAATACAAATATATAATATGTATTTATTTATATATTATTATACAAAACATAAACTATGGTCGTTCTCACCACAGGCTGTAAGAGTCTCCTGCCGTGGAAGTGAATGGTGGACAGCGCCCTCTGCGGCCGCGGTGAGGAACTGCAGGCGGGCGGCAGCAGCGCGTTCAGAGTCCTGCTGTAAAACTGCTCATAACTCTCCATTTCTCTCAATATGAGACGCCAAACAGACCTAAAATAGAAAACCGGTTATTAAATATTATCTAAATGACCTCAAACAAAAACCGCGGTTGAATCTACAGTTAGCATTAACGTTAAATGTTTCGTGATGCTACAGTAACGGTGTTTTCATACTTTGAGGACATTTAAATCACTCACTCTTGTACAGCCGGAGTCTCTGTCTGATACCTTGAAGCAAACACCTGTTATCTAACAGATACACTTAATTATTACAACAATTTCCACAGTTTGTTTTGCTTTTGTTCCGTTTCCGCGCGCATCACGGCGGTTGTAGACGCGTTGCATAGCAACCGCGGGAAGCCCGTCTTCCTGGGACGTCCGTCGGTTGGTCTCGCATATCTGCCATGTTTGTAGTTTTTTAACACGCGTGTTTGTAGTTCTAATCGAATGTTCGCAAAATTATATTATATTCTTTTATATTTTATTAATATACATACAGTCTTGAATGTTTTTTTTTCGTTTTGTGGCCTTTCGTGAGATTTATTATTTACTATTATTTTTATTTTAATGGTATATATGATATATATTTTGTCCTTGCGTGTGTGGTTTGCTGAAGTACTGAAATAAAAATTGCACTAGTCATAAAAATAAAAATGAATAAATTAAAATGTATATAATACTATGTAGATGAACAATTAATAAATGAAATAAAATATAAATAAATAATAAAAATATTTATTTAATAAATGTATTACTTTACTGTGGTGAAGTAAATTGAGAAAAATTAAGAGGCTGATTTCAAAGCATATACTTATATATAAATGGATTATTATGTATAAAAAGTAGGCAAACAAAATATCTAAATTAAAAAAATATATTATTTTAAATGTTAAAATTAAAAGTATTTAAAAATAATATTTTAAAAATAACAATGAAAAATAGTCGATTATTTATATTTTTATATGCTATTATTTATATATATTTTTTAAATTAATTAAATATATATAAAAGTAGCCAAAACAAGCAGCAGTGAGTTTTGCAGAGGTTGTTTTGTCCATTGTCCGTCGGTTGGTCTCGCATATCCGCCATGTTTGTAGTTTTTTAACACGCGTGTTTGTAGTTCTAATCGAATGCTCGCAAAATTATATAATATTCTTTTTTATTTTATTAATACACATACAGTCTTGCGTGTTTTATCATTTTTTATGGTCTTTCGTGAGATTATTTTGTTGTTCAATTGCTGTCCTGTCAAGCGTTGTTCGGTCACGTGTCAGCCGGTGGGCGGTGACGTCAGCCGCCGGTGCGGTTATCAGGCGGCGGATGGCGAGAGCGCGATCAGACACACAGCAGGATCACAGAGAGACGCGCTGATGGAGATGACGATGACGATGGAGATGCAGTATAACAACAACAATAACGGATACGGTCTGGAAGAATACATGATCCAGGAGGATGAGTGGGACCGAGACCTGCTGCTCGACCCCGCCTGGGAGAAACAGCAGAGGAAGGTCAGAGTTCACAATAAGAATAAGAATAATAATGGAGTAAATCATTTATAAACAAATAATTTAACAAGAAATAAATTAAATGACAATAAGCAAGAAAAGTGTATTTATACAACTCATTTCATATAAAAACTGAAAAGAGAAATTGAAAACAAACGTCCAGTCAAGTAAGATTAAGTAAATAATTAATAAATTAATTAATTACAGTTTTTGAATATTTAAAACAGTACTGTAGCCAGAGTTAAGAAGCAGAAGATGATGACAAATAATTTCTAAAAATTTTAAATAATCAGTAGTGAAAGATAAAAGTACAGAAAATATGTAACGATTCACAAATTTAACAAAAGCAATCAATTAATTTGCAATAAGCAAGTTAAGTTTATTTATAAAACTTATTTGCAAAAGTTACTCTAATTAAAAAGCAGAAAATAAAAAGTCAAATAAAAAATGTTTAAAAATCAATGAACAATTTAAAATTATTAAAGTTACTAAGAAGCATAAAATAGTCATTTCTAAATATTTTTAAATCAGTAGTGCAAAAACAAAGTGAAGAATAAACATAACAATCCACAAAGTTAACACAATAAATAAAATGATTAAACAGTACACAAGTTGAGTTTATTTATAAAACACATTTCATCTGTGAAAATAATTCAAACTTAATTTAAAAAAAAAAAATATATATATATATTAAAAAATCAAGTGAGATCAAGTAATAAAAAATAAGAAAAATCAATTACAATTATTTAAAAATATTTCAAAAGCACATTAAAAATACTTATTATTAATTAAAAATAAAATATATATATATATATATATATATATATTTTAGAGGTAGTTGAGACTGTACATGGTACAAATTTAACACAAGAAATACAATTATTAAACAGTATGCAAGTTGAGTTTTATAAAACACATTTCATGTGCGAAAATAATTGAAACTTAATTTTTTTTTAAATATATATAAAAATATCAAGTGAGATCAAGTAATAAAAAATAAGAAAAATCAATTATAATTATTTAAAAATATTTCAAAAGCACATTAACAATACTTACTATTAATTAAAAGTTTTTCAAAATATTTTAGGGGTAGTTGGGTCTGTAGTATTTATACATGCTTTGTTTAAAAACAGCAGAAGTCTATGATTTGTCCTGATTTGATTTGCGTGGCACATTAAAGTCTGTGTATTTGCTAGTGTGTGTGTGTGTGTGTGTGTGTGTATCCTCTAACAATAGCTCTAAGTAAATGTGTGTGTGTGTGGTATGAGATCTGTAGACAGATGATGACGACGCTCTAATTTTATCAGTGTAATGGTCTGTCACTAATCCTCCGTCCTTCATGCTGAATTCACACCTGAACTCTGTCCCTCTGCTCGGAGGGAAAGTTCATCTACTGTACACGATCTGCGTCCTTCAGACACAACAGGACAAATGATGAGTTCAGTCAGTGTCAGACTGATATTTAGTCAGGAATGACTGGAGGAGAAACACAGACTTTCTGAACTCAACTCTCTCTATTTATATACGTGAGAGGCACAATGAAAATCCTCCGAGTGCTTGTAAAGTGCACAAAGATCCGTCTGACCACACAGAGAAAACACGCCGGACCAAAAACAGATGAGTTCCATGAGCCGAGTGACACGTGTTTGTCATTGTGTCCGTCTTCATGTATCTTGACAAAAACTCACAACAACACTGTATGTGAATTAAAAGTGATCAGATAAAAACAAAAATAATGCAACACAAGTGGACTTTATATATATATATAAAATTAAATTAATTATTAAGTATAAAAAGTAGGCAAACAAAATATATAAAATATGCCAAAATAAAAAAAAAAAATTATTTAAAATATTTATAAAAAATAACAATTATTTATAGAAAAATAGACTTATTATTTATATTTTTATATGATATATATATATATATATATATATATATGTCCTTGCGTGTGTGGTTTGCTGAAGTACTGAAATAAAAATTGCACTAGTCATGAAAATAAAAATTAATAAATCATAATGTATGTAATACTATATAGATGAAAAATTAATAAATGAAATAAAATATATAAAAAATAAGTTATTAAATAATATTAAAGTAAATAAAAAATGATAAAAATAAGTAAATAATAAAAATAATATAACAGTAAAGTACTGACATATATTATATTAATAAATAATAATGCATATAATGTATTGATAAACAATTAATAAATAAAATTAAAATGTATTAAAAATGATAAAAGTAAGGAATAAATAATAAAAATAATTATTTAATGAATTAATTACTTTATTGTGGTGAAGTTTGAAGCAAATTGAGAAAAATTAAGAGGCTGATTTCAAAGCATTTACTTATATATTAATTGATTATTATGTAGAAAAAGTAGGCAAACAAAATATCTCAATTAAAAAAATATTATTTTAAATGTTAAAATTAAAAATATTTGAAAATATTATTTTAAATATTTGTACAAAAATAACACGGAAAAATAGCCAATTATTCGTATTTTTATATGCTATTTATTTATATATTTTTTAAATTAATTAAATATATATAAAAAGTAGCCAAAACAAGCAGCAGTGAGTTTTGCAGAGGTTGTTTTGTCCAGTGCTGACATACTGAATTATTAATAAATAATATATAATACAATATAGATGAACAATTAATAAATGAAATAAAATATATATAACAATTTATAAAAATAAGGAATAAATAATAAAAATAATTATTTAATTAATTATTGCATTATTGTGATGAAGTTTGAAGCAAATTAAGAGGCTGATTTTAAAGCATTTACTAAGAATTGTATGTGTATATATATATATATATATATATATATATATATATATATTTAAATGAATTATTATGTATAAAAAGTAGGCAAACAAAATTTATATAATATGCAAAAATAAAAAATATATATATATTATTTTAAAATTTTTAAATTAAAATATTTTTAAATATTATTTTAAATATTCGTTAAAAAAACACAATGGAAAATAGACTATTATTTATATTTTATATGCTATGTATATTTCTAAAAGTAATGAAATCTATATAAAAAGCAGCCAAGACAAGCAGCAGTGAGTTTTGCAGAGGTTGTTTTGTCCAGTGCTGACGTACTGAATTATTAATAAATAATATATAATACAATATAGATGAACAATTAATAAATGAAATAAAATATATATAACAATTTATAAAAATAAGGAATAAATAATAAAAATAATTATTTAATTAATTATTGCATTATTGTGATGAAGTTTGAAGCAAATTAAGAGGCTGATTTTAAAGCATTTACTAAGAATTGTATGTGTATATATATATATATATATATATATATATATTTAAATGAATTATTATGTATAAAAAGTAGGCAAACAAAATTTATATAATATGCAAAAATAAAAAATATATATATTATTTTAAAATTTTTAAATTAAAATATTTTTAAATATTATTTTAAATATTCATTAAAAAAACACAATGGAAAATAGACTATTATTTATATTTTATATGCTATGTATATTTCTAAAAGTAATGAAATCTATATAAAAAGCAGCCAAGACAAGCAGGGGTCGTTTTGTCCTTGCGTGTGTGGTTTGCCGAAGCGTGACCTCGGCTCATCAGCTGCGTTTGTGGCCGTGTGTGTGTCTCTGTGCATGCGATTAATCCCAGTGCCTCGTCGTTTTCTGTGAACTGACGGCTGAATGCAGCGCCGATGCCAAACTGCGGCTGTCGTCGCCTCTCTCTCGCCGTTTTCCTCTGGCATGTGCGCTTCACTTTACAGGTTCACTCGTGTTTCAGAACGCGTGTGATTTATGAGGAACAGAGCGGCTGGCATTGACAGGACGGACATTCTGTGCTCGGCCGTGACGCACAGACGTGCTTTTGTTTTGATCTCAGCCGTTAGCCAAAGAGTTATTTACTCACTGTTTCAGACTGCTTTTGTTTTAGGTGGAGAAAATCCTACAAAATAAGCTGCAAAATCACATTCAGATATCAGATGAATGCTTTACATCAGCCATTCACCATGATGAAGTCAGTAAATGTGGTGTAGAAAAAATTTTCACTCAAAAATTGCAAGTACATTTCTTATAGAATTACAAAGAAGCAGCGAGTAGCACACTGAATTATTAAATTAAATTAAATTAAATTTTGAAGTAGAAAATTTTTCCTGTATTTTCTTGTAAAATGCACTGCAAAATATGTTATATACATGTATATTTTTTAATATAATTATGTATATTTAATTTATCATATAATATATAACGTAGGCAAAACAAAATGTGTTCAATATTTATTTATTCATTTATTTATTTAAATATATAAAAAAGTACTCAAAGCAAAATATAAAATTCAAACAATTTAATATTTAAAATATTTTAAAATTTAGAATATTTACTGTACCCTGTGTAATTAACATAAAAATCACATTTAATTTTTTTTTTTTTTTTTTTTACAGTGCAGTTTGTTAAAACAATTATTTATAGAAATGCACTTACAACTGGGCAAAGCATTCACAGGGATCAAAAGCAGAACTTAATAGCAGAAATTTTGTGTGTATTTAATCTGGAAAGTGTCTAAATAATTGCTTGTGTGATTTTTATAAAGAAACAGCAAATAACACATTAAATTATTGAATTAAATATTAATTTAATAATTTAATTAATTTAATAAAAGTTACATTTTCCTGTATTTTCTTGTAAAATGCACTCCAATTATCTTAAAAAAAAAAAAAATATATATATATATATATATATATATATTTTTTTTTTTTTTTTTTTTTTATTTTAATATAATTATATATATATATATATATATATATATATATATAAATTACGTTTATTATATATTATAGTATATATTAGAATATAATATATATAAAAAATATATATCTAAGAGGTAAAAAAATTAAGAAATTTTAATATTGCAATTTATTTATTTATATGCAATGTAATACATTTATATTGTTCATTTATGTAAAATATAAATTATATAATTATAAACATTACACACACACACACACATACAGTAAAGTAGGCAAGAAAATGTTTACGATTTTTTGTTTATTTATTTATTTAAATATATTAAAATGTAGGCAAAGCGAAACATAAAATTCTAATAATTTAATATGTAAAATATTTTAATATTTAAAATATTCACTGTACCCTGTGTAATTAACAACAAAAATAAGTAGGCAAAACAAAATGTGTTTACTATTTTTTTATATATTTCTTTGTTTTTTTTAAATATATAAAAAGTAGGCAAAGTAAAATTTAAAATTAAATTAAAAAAATGTAATATTTAAAATATTTTAATATTTAGAATCTTCATTTTAGCCTGTGTAATTAACATTCAAAAATATATTTTTTTTTTACATTTTATTTTTTAATTTTCAGTGTGTATTTGATCTGTAAAGTGTCTAAATCATCTTTTGTGTAATTTTCTTTTTTGTGAAGTGTGTAAAATAATTTTTACAGAATTCATTGTTGCTGATTTTACTTGGAGAATAGTTAAGAATTATCTTGTATCTTAAGAATTATCCTCACTATGTGAAAGAATGTGAAGTAAACACTAAAGTGTGTGTGTGTGTGTGTGTCTCAGACGTTCACGGCCTGGTGTAACTCTCACCTGCGGAAAGCAGGAACGCAGATCGAGAACATCGAGGAGGATTTCAGGAACGGCCTGAAGCTGATGCTGCTCCTGGAGGTCATCTCAGGTACGCCAGCGCTCCTCAGGAGGACGTTTGCGGGTTCTTCTTTCTCTCAGTGACGGTTTGTTTTTCCCCCAGGTGAAAGACTTCCCAAACCAGACAGAGGAAAGATGCGCTTTCACAAAATCGCCAACGTGAACAAAGCTCTGGACTACATCACCAGTAAAGGAGTCAAGCTGGTGTCCATCGGCGCCGAGGGTGAGAGATTCACCTCAGCATACCACGAATACAGTTATTTTACAGCATAGAACTGCTTTAGACTCATATCTCATGACTGATGATTATATGATTATAGGAAATAACAGCAATCATTCTGCATGTTCAATCCTGATCAGTCGGGTGTGAATCAATTTGATTCACTATTCACAGGTTTTTGATTCGATTCAAAGCGATTCGGTTAGATTTGATTCACAGTTAGATTCAGTTCAGTCCAATTTCGATTTATGATTCAATTCTGTATTAAGTTTGATCTCTCAGTCTGTCATAATTACAACATTTTTACTAGTTTGATTGTCATGCAAATATCTGTGATTAAAGAAATGTTATACAGAGTAACATGAATATTCTAAATTATAAAACTAAATATTAAAAAATATTTAAAATAATTATTTAAAAAAAATAAAATATACATTTAAAAATATATGTATTTTGTTTTTTTGGAGTATCAGAGCAATGTAATTTAGATTTTTGTTATTTACATTTTTTTCGAAGGAGCTTTAATTATATTAATTAAATAATTAACATTTTAAAATATATGTATATATATATTTTTTTACTTTTTTACTTTTTTACTTATTTTGAAATATTGTGATTTTTATTATTTGAAATATTAAACTTATATAATATAATTTTTTGAAGGAGCTTAAAATAATTAATAATATTTAAAAAATTAATTAAGTAATTGACATTGAAAAATATAAGGACCTTAAAATAATTAATAATATTAAAAAATGTTATTAAATAATTAACATTTTAAAACATATGTATTTTTTATTTTTATTATTATTATTATTTTTTTTTTAACTTTTTTTGGAATATCAGAGCAACATTATTTAGATTTTTTAATTTTGAAACTTATATAACAATTATTTTGAAGGAGATTAAAATCATTAATAATATTTAAAAAATTAATTAAATAATTAACATTTAAAAATATATGTTTTTTACTTTTTTTGGAATATCAGAGCAATGTAATTTTGATTTTTATTATTTAAAATATTAAAACTATAATTAACATTTTAAAAAATATGTATTTAAAATATGACACTTAAATAATAAAATTTGTTTGAAGGAGCTTTTAATTATTTAAGTTTCAGTTTTGATTTTAAAGTTACGTTTTTAGTAATTTTGCCATGTGCTTTTCATGTAATATTTCTTAGTTTTTGTTTATTGTTTAAATATTACGTTTCAAGTAATTATAATAAACAATATTATGTTTTACAGACATTATAAAAAAGCAATGCAAGTCTAATCAATCTAAAATCTAAAAATAAAAAAATGCAAATATTTTAATATTCAAATTTATGTAATTTGCATTTATACTGTTCATTAATTTTTTTTTTTTTTTTTTACAAAATTCATTATTGCTGAACCAAAATATTACTTGATATTATATTATGATTACTAAATGCTACTAAAGTGTATATAAAATATATATTAAAATATATATTTAAAAAAAAATATATATATATATATATATATATATATATATATATAATAATTATACAAATAGATACAATGAAATGAAAATAATAAAATTCAAATATACTATTTTCAGAGTATTAATTTTACTGTGTAATATTTAGTTAATGAGAGTGATTTGCATGAATTACGCTCGTAAAATGAAGCGCCTCTTTCGGCTCCTCAGAGATTGTTGATGGGAACGTGAAGATGACTCTGGGAATGATCTGGACCATCATCCTCCGCTTCGCCATCCAGGACATCTCAGTGGAGGGTAAAGAGAGATTCACACAGAGCGCATCTCACCAAACCAACACACACACATGAGGTTAACACTGATTCTCTGTCAGAAACCTCGGCTAAAGAAGGGCTCCTGCTGTGGTGTCAGAGGAAAACCGCCCCGTACAGGAACGTCAACGTACAGAACTTCCACTGCAGGTACGAACACGCAAATGCAGTTTATTTCCACCTGCTTCATTTTCATTTCATCCCGCTAATGTCTGATTCCCTCGTTCAGCTGGAAGGACGGTCTGGCGTTCTGTGCGCTCATTCACAGACACAGACCCGACCTGATCGACTACGCCAAACTCAACAAGGTCTCTGTCCGTCACTGCATGATCGTTAACCTGTGTGTGTGTGTGTGAGTTAACTAGTAGATAACTCACCGAAAGAACTACTGGCCAAAACCACTGTATGTGTTGAGTTATGAGCAGTGTCATTTTAGTGTTATGTACTATTATATATTTTTTATTGATATTTTAAATTAGCATTTATTTTTATATTTATTTTTTTTGTTTTAGTTTTAATTTTTTTAAGAATTTTGTTACATGATTTTGTAATTTATTTAGTTTTTGTTCATATTTAAAATATTAATATTAGTTTTTTATTTCATTCATTGCTTTTTTAATTAGTAATAATTAGTAGGTGCTATTAGTAAGTTTTAAACAATAAACAAAAACTAAGAAAAATGACAAAAGCACATGGCAAAATCACTAAAACTGTAACTTTGAGATTGAAACTGAAACTATAAAATTTTTGTACTTTCATTTTTCATTTTAATTTGAGTTAATTGTTTTGAATAATTTTATGTGCTTTTGAAATTTATTTATTTTTGTTTATATTTAAAATATTACTGTTTATTTTTATTTCATTCCATTGCATTTTATAATGTCTGTTAAACATAATATTGATTATTATAATTACTTGAAACACTTAAAAATTGTGTGAAAAATTAAACATAATTACTAATATTTAAACAAACAAAAACTACAAAAAATGACAAAAGCACATGGCAAAATGACTAAAACTGTAACTTTAAAACTGAAACTATAAAATGTTTATACTTTCAGTTTTCATTTTAATTTAAATAATAATTTTAATGTTTAAAATAATTTTATGTGCTTTTGTAATTTATTTTAGTTTTTGTTCATATTAAAAATATTAATATTTGTTTATTGTTTTGTTCAGTTTTATTGTATTATTTATTTCATGTTTAATTAAATTTTTGATTTAATTATATTTTCAATATTTTTTAATTTATATTTTATATACATTCCATTGCTTTTTTATAATGTCTGTAAAAACATAATATTGATTATTATAATTACTTGAAACACTTAAAAATAATGTGAAAAATTAAACGTAATTAGTAATATTTAAACAATAAACAAAAACTAAGAAAAATGACAAAAGCACATGGCAATATTAAATTTTTATACTTTGTTTTCTTTTTAATTTTAGTTAATTTTTTAATAATTTCAATAAATGTAATAATTTTTTTAAACCCAATTAGTAATATTTAATCAATAAAAACTAAGTAAAATGACAAAAGCACATGGCAAAATCACTAAAACTGTAACTTTGACATTAAAACATTTTTATACGTCCAGTTTTTATTTTAATTTTTTAATAATTTTGTTGTAATTTATTTTTTTGTTCATATTTTAAATATTAATATTTGTTTATTTTTTATTTCAGCATTAGTTTTTAGAATTAAATTTGTATATATTTAATTGTATTTAAATGTATTTTTTACTTTGTGTACAGTCATTTTTTTGACTTAAAATAAATGAAATTTAGAAGTGACTTTTACATTTTTTTAATATTGATATATTATTCCAGCTTTATTTCCATTAACAAAGAATATTTAATATAAAACCTTCCTGCAGCACAGACTCTTGATCCAAACTGAGGAATGAGAGTTTTTTCCCAGGTGGTTTTGCTGGGAGTCGATTTCTCTGTCACAGTTGCTCTATTTAAAGAGCTGATCTTATTCTCTGGTCAGAATGATGTGAGTCATCTGATCCCGAACTGAAGGCTTTAGCAGGTCTGCTTGAAAGACCGAGCGGGATTTAACGGGATCCTCGCACTGAGCGATAATCCTGAAGAGCGTGTCTGAAACCAGAACTGTTTAACAGCCCGTGTGAATCGCATGAAGAGCGTCATCATCTAATCTCAGCCAGGGTTGCCAGGTCTGCGAAACAAAAACAGTCCTGGTTCCAAGCTAAAGCCCAATAGCAGTTTTTCGGTGGTTTTCACCTTTGTCAGAGGTCAACGGCGTCAAAATAGTGTTTTGGGAGTGGGGGGAGAACGCTTTAACCCGCAGCAACAGTAAAAGTAGCCCAGTTGTGCTGTAAAACTGCAGACTTGGCAACCCTGATCTCAGCCTGCAAGAATGAAAGCACATAAACACTGTTAAAGTTTTTTTAATGAATATTTAGATTTTTTTTATTATTTCATTTTTATATATATTAAATGTATTATATATATACATTTTAAAAAAAGTTTTAGTTTTTTTTTTCATACATAAAGTTAAACTAAATTTAACAATTTTTTTTTTTATATTTT
Organism: Labeo rohita; assembly: GCF_022985175.1. NCBI lineage: Eukaryota > Metazoa > Chordata > Actinopteri > Cypriniformes > Cyprinidae > Labeo > Labeo rohita. The sequence goes on along the minus strand of NC_066880.1, from coordinate 731,361 downwards.
ATTTTATATATTTTTATATTTTATATTATTATTTTATTTTTTAGAATCAGAATAATTTTATATTTATATACATTTTATATTTACCATTGAATTAATTTTAAGTAACACAAAAATTCTTTTTATGGTTTTAGTTTTAGTTAACTATAATAACCGTGTCAGTGAATAAATTCAGACGAAACCCATCGTGCCGTGCGATTGATTGCTCTGGTTTTGTCTGTGCAGGATGATCATCTTGGAAATCTCAATCTGGCTTTAGAAATTGCAGAGAAACACCTGGACATCCCGAAAATGCTGGACCCTGAAGGTAAAGAGGGACGGATCGTCTCAAATGTTTCACATTATACAATATTGTGAGCTCTGATTGTTAATGCAAAAGACAGAATGCTAATATCAGATTAAAGCATTTATAATAAAGCATAATAAAACAATGACACTCATATTTAATAATGTATTATTAGATTTCATTTTTAATATTTTCTTTAATTTTAGTTAAAGTTTTAGTTTTTTTTTTTTTTTTTTAAATATATCTGTATAGCTTTTATTAATTTTTAATTATTAGTTTTAGTTAATTTAATTTGAGTTATTTTAGCAGGTCAAGTAGTTAAGAAATTTATATTTTATTTCTGCCTGAAATAAAATATTTTTTAAAAATATTTTATTAATTAAATATTTTAATATTTTAAAATATTTTATTAATTAAATATTAAATATTTGTTTAAAATAATAACTTTTTATGCGTTTAGTTTTAGTTAATAAGCTTCTGTATCATAGATTTTATTTGTATTTTGAAATACAATGAAATATTAGTTAAATATAAATATATTTTAAAATATTAAAATATTTAGTATTTTATTGTGTGCTTTTGTCATGTTTATTAGTTTGTTTATTAAAAATGTAAGTATTATTAAATTTTTGTAATTTTATTTATTAGTAAAATGAGAAACTAAGTTTAGGTTTTTAAAAATATTTTATTTCAGTTAATGTTTATTTTGTTTCAAGTCATGATTTTTTTATGTGTTTAGTTTTAGTTAATGATAACCCTAGTTCAAGCTTCACTTTTATAGATTTTATTAGTATTTTAAATTTTTTAATCAACATTTTTAGTTAAATATAAATATATTCAAATATTTAGTCATTTTGTTGTGTGATTTTGTCATAGTTTGTTTATTAAATAAATAATTTTTAGTTTTAGTTTTATTTACATTTTTTTAATAAAATTAAAATTATAATGTTATTTATTATAATTATTTTTTATTTTATTAATTTTATTTATTAGTAAAATGAGAAACTTTTAGGTTTTTAAAAATATTTTATTTCAGTAAATGTTTATTTTGTTTCAAGTCATGATTTTTTTATGGTTTTAGTTTTAGTTAACGACAGTAACCCTGTTTGCATCTTGATGCATTAATATTGAATATGCAGCAGCAGCAGGTGTGTGTGACTGTGATAAATAAATAATCGTGTATGTGGAGATTTTAAATGCACTGCGTTCTAAATGTAGACGCCCTAAAATGCTCAAGTCACGTGACTCCTGTATTATTATACAACAATACTGTCCAGCTGAACTCAGGAGCAGATTTAGGAAACACAGCTGTCTGCGTGTCGCGTTACGATCGTGACCCTCATGACCTGACGGCCTTCAGCGACCCATCCCAGAATGCATTGCAAATATTCCCCTCTGATGACTGTGCAATGGCGCACTCATTTAGATGTTTAAGGTTCAGTGTTCTGAACATCACCACTGCAGTGTTTGAAGCATGTATCACATATATCACAGTGTTTGCTCTTGGAATTGAGTGAGTTTAATTCTTATCTCTCTCCAGACATCATTAACACCCCGAAGCCTGACGAGCGGGCCATCATGACGTACGTGTCCTGCTTCTATCACGCGTTTGCTGGGGCAGAACAGGTACTTCTGCACTAACCGTAAGCTACACATAGATCTGATTAAAGAATGACACAGTGCAGACGTTGAGTGACATCTGTGTGTGTGTTTCTAGGCAGAAACGGCGGCTAACAGGATCTGTAAAGTGCTTGGAGTGAATCAGGAAAATGAGAAACTGATGGAAGAATATGAACGACTGGCCAGTGAGGTACAACAATAACAACAACAACACTGAAAAACATATTGTATTACATTATATTATTTCATATATAAAAACAGATTCCAATAAAAAATGATTCATGCATTTATTCATCATCAAACTGATAAAAAGTGACAGTAAAGACATTTTCAATGTCACAAAAGATTTCTATTTCAAATAAATGCTGTTCTTTTTAACTTTCTATCCATGTGTAAATCCTGAAAAATAAAATGTATGAAAGTTTCCACAAAAATATTGTGCAGCACAACTGTTTTCAACACTGATAATAATCATAAATGTTTGTTGAGCAGCAAATCAGCATATTAGAATGATTTGTGAAGGATCATGTGACACTGAAGACTGGAGTAATGATGCTGAAAATTCAGCTGCGCATCACAGAAATAAATTACATTTTATCAGATAATCAAATAGAAAAGAGTTATTTTAAATTAGAATAATATTTAATATTTTTACTGTATTTTTGATCAAATAAATGCAGCAAATCAGCATATTAGAATGATTTCTGAAGAATCATGTGACACTGAAGACTTTAGTAATGATGCTGAAAATTCAGGTTTGATCACAGAAATAAATTACATTTTAATAGATATTCACATAGAGAAGATGTATTTTAAATTAGAATAATATTTAATATTTTTTACTGTGTTTTTGATTAAATAAATGCAGTATATCAGCATATTAGAATGATTTCTGAAGGATCATGTGACACTAAAGACTAGAGTAACGATGCTGAAAATTCAGCTTTGATCACAGAAATAAATTACATTTTATCAGATAATCACATAGAAAATAGTTATTTTAAATTAGAATAATATTTCAAAATTTGATTTCAAATGTTTCTGTTTTCTCCTGTAGTTGCTGGAGTGGATCCGTCGCACCACACCGTGGCTGGAGAAGCGAACTCCTGAGAACACGATGGACGCCATGAGGCGTAAGCTGGAGGATTTCAGAGACTATCGGCGCATACACAAACCACCCAAAGTCCAGGAGAAATGCCAGCTGGAGATCAGCTTCAACACACTGCAGACCAAACTCCACATCAGCCACAGACCCGCGTTCATGCCCTCCGAGGGGAAGATGGTGTCTGTAAGACACACACATACACATACACACACACACGTTCTTGCATTCCTATTGCATCTAAACCTAAGCCCCACAAGAAACTGCTGGCACATTTAACATTTCAGCAAACACAAGCCTTTTGGTTTATGGGGACACAGGAAGTGTAAACCTCATAAACCATGTTTACATTGTAGTACCCATGTCATTATACACATTTGTGTCCTCATAAACCATATATACCAGAACACACACACTGACCCTGTCATTGGTGTGAGTTAACCTGTGTGTTGATGTGAAGGACATCACGGCAGCGTGGCAGGGTCTGGAGCAGGCTGAGAAGGGTTATGAGGAGTGGCTGCTCAGTGAGATCAGGCGTCTGGAGCGTGTGGAGCATTTGGCTGAGAAGTTCAGGCAGAAAGCGGCAACACACGAGAGCTGGGCGCAGGGTGAGCCACTGACCACAAGACACAACAAACGCTTGACATGAAGGCTTTTGAAGGAACACTTCAGCCAAAAATGAACATTCTGGACCACTCTAGAATGTGTTTGGCATCATTTTACACCTTGTGATATTTCTTCACACACAAAGTTTGCAAACTTTAAATTTTAATATGCACAGGTATGAAACAGATGAATGAAAATAATATAATAATAATACTATTATTTATTTATTTATTAATTTGATTTTGCATGAGGTAAATATTTATTAAATATTTATTTATTTATTTAAAATATTTGTTTATTTGTTTATTTTATTTTATTTGTTTATTTTATTTATTTTTTGCATTAGGTAAATATAACGTAATAACATAGTACATACCACTATAAATATAAATATACATACTACTATATAAATGTGACCCTGGACCACAAAACAAGTCATAAAGGTCAATTTTTTTAAATTGAGGTTTATACATCATTTGAAAGCTGAATATAATTAAGCTTTCCATTGATGTATGGTTTGTTAGGATAGGATAATATTGAGAAATATTGAGAAAATCACCTTGAAGTTGTTCAAATGAAGTTCTTAGGAATGCATATTACTAAAATTAAGTTTCAAAGTTTACAAAATATCTTAATGGAACATGATCTTTAATAGTTTTTGGCGTAAGAGAAAAATCGATAATTTTGGCCTATACAGTGTATTGTTGGCTATTGCTACAAATATACCTGTGCTTCTTAAGAATGGTTTTATTGTACAGGTTCACAAATATACATTCTTCAACTATTTAATATAAGATGTATTATTTTCTTCCAAAAAATTAACAAAAAAGTAACAAAATTAAAACTATGCAAAACCAAGTTTAAAAGCTTCAGGTTTGAATATGCAGAAGCATACATGCATTAGGTAAATGATGGTAAATTTTCCTTTTTTTTTGGAACTGTTCCTTAAATTAGTCAGCAGAATAACTTTTTGCAGCTTTTTGACCCAATGCAAGAGTTTTGAAGAGCTCTGAACCATGTGTATGTGTGTGTGTGTGTGTGTGCACTGCAGGAAAGGACAAGCTGTTGACTCTGAAGGATTACGAGAGCGCGTCCCTGACGGAGGTGAGGGCATTGCTGCGGAAACATGAGGCATTTGAGAGTGACCTGGCAGCACATCAGGACAGAGTGGAGCAAATCGCCGCCATAGCACAGGAGCTCAAGTATGACCACTTCCTGTCTTTTCTTCAATGCATCACATTGTACGTTTTGTACATGTGGGGTCGTGTGAACAATTAGGTATTGCAATAGCCAGTTTTGCCTCCATAATTTCGCCTTTTTTCAGACAAGTGGAAAGAAAACATCCAAAATACACATTTAAGTGTTTGTTTTATTGCACTTTTTCTATTTGCGTCTGTTGATTTCAATTACAGTACATATCTTTAAAAGTTTTTTCTCCACTTCAGCAGCACTTACATACACCAAAACTTAGAGTTTTGTTCCTCTCTATAGTCTGAAGGTTTTTACTGTGGGGTTTGTTCATATTTCATTCACACTGATTTATACATCATTTTAATTCTAAAACATAGTGAAAACGTATTTGTTTCTGTCTGTTGACAGTATTTTTTGATTTATGGAGTAATAAAAGGGGTAATTCAAAATCCTCTTAGGAAAAACCTTTAACTCTAATGTGTCAACAAAATCAAACAAGAATTTTGAAATTTGACTTTATCAAATGTTCTGAAATTTAATGCAAATGAGTGCATATTTAATTAGATAATGCCTTCTTTGCATATTTAAACTTAACATTTTAGAAAGCTTGTAATATTTTTTTTGTAATCTAGTAATTTAATGTTTATTTTTTCCATAACTTGCATTATTTCAGACTAGCAGAAAGAAAATATCCAAAATACACTTTTAAGTGTTTATTTTATTGCACTTTTTCTATTTGCGTCTATTGATTTCAATTACAGTACATATCTTTAAAAGTTTTTTCTCCACTTCAGCAGCACTTACATACACCAAAACTTAGAGTTTTGTTCCTCTCTATAGTCTGAAGGTTTTTACTGTGGGGTTTGTTCATATTTCATTCACACAGATTTCTACATCATTTTAATCCTCAAACATAGTGAAATTTATAGAGAGTATTTTTTGATTTATAGAGTAATAAAAACAGATGTACAACACCCCATCTGTAAAAACCTTTAACTTTAATATGTCAACAACATTAAATAAGAATTTTGAATATACCATTATCAATAATTCTTAAAAATTATTCAAATTAGTGCATATTAGACAATGCCTACTTTGCATATTTAAACCTAACATTTTAGAAAACTTGTAATACATTTCTTTGTAATCTATTCATTAAAGGTTTATGCTTCCATAATTTGTGTTCTTTTAGACTAGTGGAAGGAAAATATCCAAAATATGCTTTTAAGTGTTTACTTTATTGCATTTTATCAATTCACATCTGTAGATTTCAATTACGATGTATATCTTTAAAAGTTTTTTCTCCACTTCAGCAGCACTTACATACACCAAACTTAGCAGTTTTATTCTTCTCTATTTTCTGAAGGTTTTTACTGAAGGGTTTGTTCACGTATCGTTCAACCTGATTTATAGAACATTTTTTTCCTAAAAACATGTATTTTTTTCTGTCTGTTGATAGCATTTTCTGATTTATCGCGTAATAAAAATCGAAATCCAAAATTCCCTCTATAAAAACCTTTAATATGGCAACAAAACTGTTATGGAAATGTATGCATGAGTGCATATTTAATTAGATAACATAATTTGCATATTTAAACATACATTTTTAGAAAAGTTGTTAAACAGTTTTTTTGGTAATCTGTAAATGTTTACCCTGTTCACCTGTGGTGTCTTGTCTTAAGGGTAAAATTGACCCCATTTACGATAAAGACACCACCCGAGCAAGTGTTTGGCGTTTTTCTCGCAATGCCGTGTGTGTTTAAAACGGTAACAGTAATTTAAATGTGTTCCTGGCTGCAGAGGTAAATGGATGTGGCAGCAGTGTTGGGTTTCTATTGTTCTAAATACAGTCAGACCACCTGTCAGATTCCCTCTGTGACAATGAGTCAATGTCGTACCGAAAAACACACACACACACAGATCTCAGTATATATCCAGCGCTCTATTTGTAGAAGCTGCGTTCAGTTGTTCATGCCGATGCATCAAAGTGACACAGGCATCTGAACGCTCACATCAGCTCCTCTGAAACGCTGTCAGCACCTCCATCAGAACAGGTGCCGCTGCTGTCAGGAACATCATGAACGTCTGATCGCGCACTGATCTTTACATCTACGTTTTTAAAGGATCTTTTTAAATATGTCCTAAGGGCATTTTCAGACTTCAGATGATCTCACGTGTCCTAAAGGGATGCTCAAACGGACAATACTGTTTGATTGATTCATTTGATTCGATCAGCTTGGCATTTCACAACGCCAAAAGCACTGCAAAAAAAAAAATCTTACTCAGTATTTTGTCTTGTTTTCCAAAACAAAAATCTAAGCATTCACAGATCAAAATAAATTTGCTGGACAAGCAATATAATTTAAGATCATATTCAAAAAATTATAAATTAAGTATATGCTTTAAAAAATAGTGAATTTAAACACAATTCTGTTTGTATTTTATTGGAATGATGTGTTGCAGTTGGACAGTTGGTGCAAATGACAGAGGGTGCTTTGGGAGATTTAACTTCCAAAAATATTATCTTTTCATTCTTACGTCCTTAATTTAAGAATATTAAACCCTAATGCTGTCTATAGTCCTATTGATCTATATACTTGTGCAAAATATATTTGTACGAGCTTATCAGTTTGTTTTGGACTTCATCAGCCGTCATGAGTCTGAGCAGACGCTGCTCTCCACTGGAAACATGATGCACTGCATGAGAACTTGCATGGAAGAAAAAAGACTTTAAAAATATTAATGTGTGCATTTGTTTGCGTTCGGCAGTGAACTGGACTATCACGCTGCTGCGGTCATCAATGAACGCTGTCAGTCGATCTGCGATCTGTGGGATCAGCTGGGAACTCTGACCCAGAAACGCAGGGAAGCTCTGGAGGTGACAAACACAACACTTATATGACCAAACCTGCTGTCTTTAGTGATTTTACCATGGTTTTTGGGAGTTTATAGTACCCCATAGTGGTATGTTAAATTATATGTTAAATATGTAATTAAATATGTGACCCTGGACCACAAAACCAGTCTTAAGTATCACGGGTATATTTGTAGCCATAGCCAACAATACATTGTATGGGTCAAAATGATTGATTTTTTATTTTATGCAAAAAATCATTAGGATATTAAGTAAAGATCATGTTCCATGAAGATATTTTGTAAAATTACTACTGTAAATATCAAAACTTAATTTTTGATTAGTAATATGCATTTCTAAGAACTTCATTTGCACAACTTTAAAGGTGATTTTCACAATATTTTGATTTTTTGCAGATTTTCCAGATTTTCAAATAGTTGTATCTCGACCAAATATTGTCCTATCCTAACAAACCATACATCAATGGTAAACATATTTATTCAGCTTTCAGATGATGTATATATCTCAATTTCAGAAAATTTACCCATATGACTGGTTTTGTGGTCCTGGGTCACATATGTATTAAATTAAGCATATTATGATGATTTCTGAAGGATCATGTGACACTGAAGACTGGTGTAATGATGCTGAAAATTCAGCTGCGCATCACAGAAATAAATTACAGTTTAACACATATTCACATAGAAAACAGATATTTTAAATTGTAAAAAATATTTCACAATTTTGCTATTTTCACTGTATTTTTGATCAAATAAATGCAGCCTTGGTGAGCAGAACAGACTCCTTTCAAAAACATTTAAAAATAACTAAATAAAAACATATTTAAATTATATAATTCATATTCATATTATGTGATTAAATTATATAATTTAAATAATAAATAATTATTAATTATTATTCATATTGTTGTGGAGCATGTCTCGTCTAATGTCAGCTTTATGCTTCTGAAGTAAAGTTATATTGTGGTGTGTGTGTGCGTGTGTGTTCATAAGAGGACGGAGAAGCTCCTGGAGACGATCGATCAGCTGTTTCTGGAGTTTGCTAAGAGGTCGGCTCCGTTCAATAACTGGATGGAAGGAGCCATGGAGGATCTGCAGGACATGTTCATGGTTCACTCTGTAGAAGAGGTTCAGGTGAGGATCTTAGAGTCATCACTTTCACTAAAGACAAAAACTAATCAAACTTTTATTGCTTTTGAAAACCCATTTGAAAACTCTGAATTGAATTCCTGATGTTCTTCTCTCTGTGTGTGTGTGTGTGTAGAATCTGATCTCGGCTCATGATCAGTTTAAGGCGACGCTGCCCGAGGCCGACAGCGAGCGTCAGGCCATTCTCAGCATCTATAACGAGGTGCAGAAGATCACTCAGAGCTACGGGATCTCCAGCAAACTCACCAACATCTACTGCGACATCACACCCGCCATCATCAACCAGAAATGGGAGAAGGTCTGTGTGTGTGTGTCTGTGGAACAGATGGAAAAAGCATAGAGTTTAAACTAATTTCAAGGTCTGCAAAAGTCTTTATTAATTAAAACAATTTTCTATACTAAAAATGATATTCATATGTACATGTATAGTGAATATAATTTCAGTAACACTTCACAATAAGGCTCCATTTGTTAACATTAGTTAAGAATGAGTTTACATGAACTAACAATGAGAAATACTTCTAAAACATTTATTAATGTTAGTTAGATGCAACATTTACTAATACGTTATTACAATCAAAAGTTGTATCTGTTCATATAATTGAATGGACCTGATCTTAAATGAACTAAAAGTGAACAGTTATATTATTATTAAATTATGCTAACGAACATTCAAATTCTGAAAAAAAAAAAAAAAAGAAAGAAAGAATTTCCTATTGTTAGTTAAAGACACATTTTAATCATTGAAATTGCAACTTTCAATATGTTCATATATATATATATATATATATATATATATATACACGTTACCATAATTTCTTCTAGTTATAATTGTTTCTTAATATGTTTCATTGTCTAAATATGGCTTGATGTTCATCATAGATACTGATTTTTGTCTTATTAGAGACATTAATACATGCAGTTTAAATCGGGGTTATTATAGTTAAATAAAATTACAACTAAAACCGTAAAAAAAAATGTAACAAAAAAAGTAAACATTTTTGGTACTTGAAATAAATGTAAACTAAAATAAAATATAAAAACGTATTTATTTCAGCTAGTTGCCAAAGCATTTAATTACACATTAATATCTAATTTATATTCAGTTTACTTTGATGTACTAAAACAAAATAAATGTAAAATAAAAATTAATGAAAACCATATAGACATTAATTAACTCATTAATTAATGTATCAATTTATTTATTTATTTATGTAGTTATTTATAAATGAAAAAACTACAAAAAATGACAAAACAAAAAAAACAAAACAAAATCAATAAAATTGACTCAGAATATAATAACAGTACTGGTTTAAATCTAAGAAAAAAATTAAATCTGAAATGTCAAGAGTTTGTACATACAAATCCACATTTTCCAAAGAAATCTCAACTTTTTTATAATTAATTATTTCATTAATTAATTTAGTTAGTTAGTTAGTTAGTCATAAACTAAAAAACGACAAAACACCATGAAATCAATAAAATTGACTCACAATATAATAAAAATACTGGTGTAAATCAAATATTAAATTAAAAAAAAGAAAATCTATAATTTCAAGAGTTTGTACATACAAATCTAAATTTTCCAAAGAAATCTCAATTATTTAAAAAATTAATTAATTAATTATGTAGCTATTTATAAACTTAAAAAACTACAAAAAGACGACAAAAACACAACAAAATCAATAAAATTGACTTGAAATATAATAACAAAACTGGTTTAAATCTAAAAAAATGAAAGAGTTTGTACATACAAATCCAAATTTTCCAAAGAAATGTCAGCTATTTTAAAATGTATTAATTACTAAAATGTATTATTAAATCATGAAATTGTCATGGAAATTAATTAGTAAAATGTACTTTTTAAAAAAATATTCTCTCTCTCTCTCTCTCTCTCTCTCTCTCTATATATATATATATATATATATATTTTTTTTTTTTTTTTTTTTTTTTTTTTAATTTTAATTTAATTTTTTAATAAATGTAAGTAATTGTAAACTTTGAGATTCCATTTTCTTCCTGTTGTGAAGGTGAAGAAGTTGGTTCCTCAGAGAGACGGCACTCTGCATGAGGAATTGTCCCGACAGCATGCGAACGAGAGATTCAGACGACAGTTTGCAGCACAAGCCAATGCCATCGGACCCTGGATACAGACACGCATGGAGGTCTCACACTCACACACACACACACACACATTAATCAAATGTCACATATCATGATCAAAATGTGAGTAATAACAGGATTTGGCATGGATGTGAATTTGATTGATTTTTGTGCATGCATTTGTCTCAGGAGATCGCTCGCAGCTCGGTGGATCTGGGCGGCACGCTGGAGGATCAGATGACCCAGCTGAAGCAGTACGAGCACAACATCATCAACTACAAACCCAACATCGACAGGCTGGAGGGAGACCATCAGCTCATCCAGGAGTCGCTCATCTTCGACAACAAGCACACCAACTACACTATGGAGGTACAAACACACACACACACACGCACACACACACATAAATGACACGACTCCGTCTAACACGCGTCCCGTGTGCCGCAGCACATCCGTGTGGGATGGGAGTTACTGCTCACCACCATCGCTCGCACCATCAACGAGATCGAGACGCAGATCCTGACCCGCGACGCTAAAGGAATCAGCCAACAGCAGCTCAACGATTTCAGATCCTCCTTCACACACTTCGACCGGGTGAAACATCGCAAACACACTACAGTCACGCTCAGCGTGATATTACAGTATCATCAGCCAGATAAAATTACTTGTTTTTAGATTTATATTTGCTGTTTTAATTTTCGGAATTTGTTTGTTTTTGTCATTTTTATAGGTAACAAATGTTGCCTTGGCAACAGTGACATTTTTGTATCACTGACATACTTTTTTATTTATTTTTTAAATATTTTGAATCAGTTTTTATTTGTATATTTTTCATTCTAATTTAAATTTTAGTTAAAGTTTTAGTAATTTTGTAGTGTTTTTTGTCTTTTTTTAGTAGTTTTTAATACACACGTCTATATAATTTATGAATTTTTATTTCAATTTGAGTTTATTTTAGTACCTTAATTAAAAATAAATAAATATTGCCTTGGCAACAGTGTTATTTTAGCGTCACTGAATTACTATTAATATTTTAAATACATTTTTATTTTATATTTTCTGTTTTCGATTTAATATTAGTTAAAGTTTTAGTAATTTTGTAGTGTTTTTTGTCTTTTTTAGTAGTTTTTAATACACATGTCTGTGTAGTTTTCATGAATTTTTATTATTTCAGTTTTAGTTCATTTTAGTGACATGTTGCCTTGGCAACAGTGTTTGTTTCAGTGTCACTGATACTATTAATATTTTGAATATATTTTTATTTTATATTTTCTGTTTGCATGTTAATATTAGTTAAAGTTTTGGTAATTTTGCTGTGTGTTTTTGTCTTTTTTAGTAGTTTTTAATACACATGTCTATATAGTTTTTATGATTTTTTAAAATTTTTTTTATTTTAGGAACTCAATTAAAAAATGAAATGTTGCCTTGGCAACAGTGTTATTTTTGTATCACTGAATTAGTAATAATATTTTTGAAACATTTTTATTTTATATTTCGTTTTCATACTAATATTAGTTAAAGTTTTAGTAATTTTGCAGTGTGTTTTGTCTTTTTAGTAGTTTTTAATACACGTTTGTGTAGTTTTTATGAATTTTTATTTAAATTTTAGTTTATTTTAGTGAAATGTTGCCTTGGCAACAGTGTTATTTCAGTGTCACTGATACTATTAATATTTTGAATATATTTTTATTTTATATTTTCTGTTTTAATCTTAATATTAGTTCAAGTTTTGGTGATTTTGTTGTGTGTTTTTGTCTTTTTTATTGTCTAGTTTATATTGTTTTCAAATGTCTATATAGTTTTTATTAATTTTTATTTCAGAAATAAAAACATAATTTATATATGTTTCAAAAATGTTTATTTAATGGTTTTAGTTGAAGTTATTTTAGTAAATCACACTGAATATTTTTTTTTAATATTTTATTTTATTTCAGTTGATGTTTAGTTTATTTCAAGTAACAAAAATGTGTTTTTTTTTGTCACGGTTTGGATTTTAATTGTAGTTTTAACCATAATAACCCAGACTAGAGTTAACCTGTAACTCACTGCTAACTGATCCTGATTAGTAGCTTGTATGTTTGCTTGTATTGCTGCAGATTAACCAAAAGAAACTTTTACTGAAGGTTTGACTGGTAACTTTGGCCAAACAGGAAACCACTACAAACTAAAACAGGTACTAACTAAACCTTATCATTTAACTGTAGAGCATTTAACTAGTTTAGTGATGTATATTTGGTGTAATGTGTTATTAAAGTCACATGAAATCAGAATGAACTCTGTTTACTTTCATATTATGCTGTGTACTTCATATGCTACATATGTATTATTCTGGAAGAAGTGACTCTTCGAAAACTGAATCATTTGAATCAACTGCTTCAAAAAATGATTCAAAAATGATTCTAAATTTTGAATCGCTTGAAATGACTCGCTGGTAAACGCATTAAAACAGCTTTTACAAACCCATTTCAGATATTATATTGAAAGGATCATTTAAGATTATGCCATGTTTAAGTTTGTTTGTGTTGATTTTTGCAGAAGAAGAAGGGCGGTATGGAGACGGATGATTTCAGAGCGTGTCTGATCTCTATGGGTTATGATCTGGTAAAACAACAGCCGCGAACGCAGCGTTTGAGTGCAGATCTGTTGTGTTTGAACACGTCAGCAGTGTTTTTCTGTCTCTGTCTGCAGGGTGAAGCCGAGTTCGCACGCATCATGTCTCTGGTGGATCCCAACGGATCCGGTACGGTGACGTTTCAGTCGTTCGTGGACTTCATGACGCGCGAGACCGGAGACACGGACACGTCGGAGCAGGTCATCGCCTCCTTCAGGATACTGGCTGCGGATAAGGTGAGATTCACCCACGAATGAGCCTTAACAACACTCAACACAGCAATTAAACGGCCCTAATAAACTCCATGTGTTAAATACACAACAGCCTACAGAAATCCTGAACCACAACATGAAAAAAAAAAATCGAAATCGTCTTCTAGTGATTTTTTATTTTTTTTTGTCTCAGAATTTCTTTCTTTCCTTTTTTTAGAACATTTTTTCTAAAGTGAGAATTTTTTTGGAGAAAAAAAAAGTGAAGAGTGAGTTTTGATGAGAAAGTTTTTGAAAAGACAAAAAATGTTTTTGAGGAGAGTTTTTTTTCTTTTTTTTTTTTGATGAGAAAAAAATTGAAGAGGGGAAGAAGTTAAGAAGAGAACAAAACATTTTTGAAGAGGGAAAAATGTTGAGAAATTTTGAGGAGAGAAAAATCTTTCTTGGGAAAGAATATTTTAAGAGATCAAAAAAAGTTTTTTTAACTATTATTAGATTGTCTGGACAGGATAATCATTCATGTTCATAATATACCTCAACTAAACGTGAAAATGAGCGTTTCATCTCAAAATAAAGACGTTTAGCCGTTGTTTTTTGTATTTTTATGAATTTCAAATTTCAAAAACATTTACATTTAAAGCAAATTTGTAGGATATTGAAATATTAAAAAAAAAAAAAATTCACATTTTACATTTGAAAAGAGTACCAAGAGGTGATGGATTTGACTTTATCAGTGGAAGACTAACTTCCACTGATAAATAAAAATACCAAAATTTTGTTCCAAAAAATTAAAAGTTAAAACAAAAAATTAATTCAAATAATTTATTTAATATTTGTACAAAAGTGCATAAAATATTAAGAATCTTTTTTCACATGGATAAAACATTAAATTAAAAAAATATGCTAATGCAGTATTACACAAAAACATTTTTTTTCTAAAGTGAGAAAATGTTTTTTTTTGATGAGAGAAAAAAGCTTTAAAAAAAGGTTTTTGAAAAGAAAAAAAAAGTTTCTGATGAGAAAATTTTTGACAATAAAAAATTGGAGAGGGAAAAGAAATTTCACTGCAAACATTTTTTTCTAAAGTGAGAAAATGTTTTGGTTTGTTTTTTTGATGAAAAAAAAGCTTCAGACGAGAGAAAAAAATTTTGAAGAGAAAATTTTTTAAAAGAGAAAAAGAACAAAAAATGTTTTTGAGGAGAGAATTTTTTGGATAAGAAAATATTTTTGACAGTAAAAAAATTTAAGAGAGAAAAAAAATGTTGAGGAGAAATTTTGAGAAGAGAAAAATGTTTCTTAGGAAAGAATTTTTTAAGAGATCAAAAAAGAAAAGTTCTCGAAGAGAGAAATTGTTTTTTAAGAGATAATTTTTTTTAGATTGTCTGGACAGGATAATCTTTCATGTGCATAATATACCACAACTAAACAAATGTGTGTTTCATCTCAAAATAAAGATGTTTAGCCATTGCATTTTGCATTTTTGTGAATTTCAGATTTCAAATTTAAACATTTACATTTAAAGCAAATTTGTAGGATATTGAAATATTTAAACTAAAAATGTGTTGTTGTTTTTTTCACATTTTAAATTCGAAAAAAGTATCAAGAGATGATGGATTTGACTTTATCAGTGGAAGACTAACTTCCACAAAAATACCAAAATTTTGTTCCAAAAAAAAGTTACAACAAAAAATAAATTCAATTTATTTAATATTAGTACAAAATTGCGTAAAATATTAAGAATCTTTTTTCACATGGATAAAAACATTAAATTAAAAAAAATATGCTAATGCGATATTACACAAAAACATTAAAGAAATTTCACTGCAAACAAGCATTTTATTTCTAAAGTGAGAAAATGTTTGGTTTTTTGATGAGAGAAAAAAGCTTCAGAAGAGAAAAAAATGGAAGAGTGAGTTGATGAGAAGGTTTTTGAAAAGATAAAAAATTTCTGATGAGAGATTTTTTTTAAGAAAATATTTCTGACAATAAAAAATTGAAGAGGGAAAAAAGTTTAATAGAGGAAAAAAAGAACATTTGTGATTTTTGAAGGGAAAAAAATGTTGATGAGAAATTTTGACAAAAATTTGCTAGTGCGATATTACACAAAAACAAAAAAGAAAAAAAGAAATTTCACTGCAAACAAACATTTTGTAAAGTGAGAAAATGTTTTTTTTTTTTTGATGAGAGAAAAAAGCTTCAGAAGAGAAAACATTTTTGATGAGAACATTTTGGGAAAAAAAGTTTTTGATGAGAGAAAAAAGTTTCAAAAGAGAGCAAAACATTTGTTTGATAAAATATTTTTGACTAAAAAAATTTAAGAGGGAAAAAAGTTCAGAAGAGAATTTTTTTTTTGATTTTTGAAGAGGGAAAAAATTATGCAAAATTTGAGAAGAGAAAAATGTTTCTCGGGAAAGAATTTTTTAAGAGATCAAAAAGATGAGAGAAAAGTTCATGTTGCAGTTCAGGATTTCTGTAGGTTATTGTGTTTTTAAGTAATTCAGTTTATTAGTAAAATTACAGAGCTCTGACCTCTTCATTTATGCATGACTGACAAATCTGCATCACACTGAGTTCAATACATAAATCTTAGAAGTGCATGTTAAAGTAAAATAAACCACATTTATATACGTTATAAACCCGTAAACAAGCGTGCCGTTTATATGTAGCTGTGTTGTTCTGTGTTTGCAGCCGTATATTCTGGTGGATGAGCTGCGCCGGGAGCTTCCTCCGGATCAGGCCGAGTACTGCATCTCCAGGATGCCTCCTTATAAAGGACCCGACGGAGCCCCGGGAGCGCTGGACTACACGGCCTTCTCTACGGCGCTGTACGGCGAGAGCGACCTGTAGATGACCGGAGCCCAGTAGAAAACTCTGCTGTAGTCTCGTGTGTGTGTGTGTGTGTGTGTGTGTGTGTGTGTGAGCTTCCTCCTGTACTCAAGCTGATGATACACGGACAACTTTAGAGCAGCGCCGCCATCAACACGCAACCGGGTGAGACACAAGTGCCTAGGCAACATCACTCAGCCAAAAAGTTTTGCGCTCAAAAAGTTGTCCCGTGTGTCGTCACCTTGGCTGACACTGGAAAAAGATAATCAATCATGTGCGTAATAAACCACAAATGAACATGAAAATGTGTGTTTCATCTTAAAATAAAGACGTTTAGCCATTGCATTTTGTGTTTGTATGAATTGTACTGAGAACATTGACATTTATAAATTTAATTTTAAAGCAATTTTTTAGCATATTGAAATATTTAAAAAATTTAGATTTTTTTTTTTCACTACACAGTTTAAATTTGAAAAAAAAAAATGCAAAGACTGGATATGACTTATAGCTTTTATCAGTGGAAGACTCACTTCTTATACTGAACTATCAAACATTTTAGTTAGCAATGACTGGTTATGGTCAGTTCGATGCAAATATATAAATAAAAAAATATATAAATACAAAAATTTTAAAACAGCTTTTTTTTTTTTTGTTCCAGCAAAAATAAAATTAAAAAAATAATAAATTCATAATAAATATATATATACATATATATATATGTATATTTAGTCACCAAGACAACATTTCTATTTTTGAAATAAATTTTTAAGTTTAACTTTTTTCCATTTTTTTTTCTCGTTAGTTGCCAAAACCACATCCAGTTCCAATTCAAATCAGTTTTTTAAGTTTTTTATTTTATTTTATTTTATTTTATTTTATTTTATTTTATTTTCAGTTAGTCACCAAGACAACATTTCTAATTTCATTCAAATAAAATTTTTCATTTTATTTTTTTTCTAGTTAGTTGCCAAGGCCACATTTCCAGATCCAATTCCAATCAAAGTTTTTTTCTTCAGTTTTTTATCTGATATTTTATATTTTATATAAATCTGACTTTTAAATGACTTAAAAATTAAGTTTGCTGAAGATAAAGCTGAAAATGATTATCAATAAAGCAAAACAACCTGAAAATATTATGAAAAACATGCAAAATGAATCAGAAGCATATATGCTATAAAATAAAATATTAGATAAATAAATAAATAAATAAATAATTACATTACAACAAACACACAAATAAAAATATTAAAAACTTCTACTTAAAAACTTGAATGAAAGTTAGAAATGTTGTCTTGGTTACTCACTGAAAATAAAATAAAATATTAGATGAAAAATTGTAAAACTTGGATTGGAATTGAAACTAGAAATGTGGCCTTGGCCTCAAAAAAAATAAAATGAAAAAAATGTATTTAACCTGAATGAAAATGAGAAATGTTGTCTTGGTGACTAACTGTAAATAAAATAAAAAAAATAAAAACTTGGATTTGAATTGGAAATGGAAATGTGGTTTTGGCAACTAACTAGAAAAAAAAAATAAAATGAAAAATTTTATTTGAATGAAATTAGAAATGTTGTCTTGGTGACCAACTGAAAATAAAATAAAATAAATAAACTTAAAAAACTGATCTGAATTGCAACTGGAAATGTGGTTTTGGCAACTAACAAGAAAAAATGGAAAAAAGTTAAATTTAAAAATTTATTTCAAAAATAGAAATGTTATCTTGGTGACTAACTGTAAATAAAATTAAATAAAAAGAAAAAAAAAAAGAAAACTTGGATTGGAATTTGAACTGAAAATGTGGCCCTGGCAACTAACTAACCATGAAAAACATAAAATATGAAAAAGTTGAACTTAAAAATGTAATTTATTTATATATATTATTTATATTATTTATAATTACAGAATTGTATAATATATTTACATATACTGTATCTATCTACCTATAGTATAAGAAAAAAACAATATATGTTTAATTATAATTTCTCTAATTTATTAATAAATTATTGCACCATTGTACCACACACAAAAAAGAAAAACCCTAAATAATATGAGATATTAAATTTCAATCAACAGCAACCACATTTTGTACTTTTCTCCCTTGCTTGCTTTGATTTTGATTATGATTTGCAGTTTATGAAGTTTGCTGAAGATAAAGCTGAAAAAGATTACCAATAAAACAATACCACAACCTGACAATACTGTATCAAATGCAGAATGAACGAGAAGCGTCAGACTCAGAATCACAATCACAAACTCCAGCGATCATCAAACAGACAGAAATCAAGTTCTGAACCTGCATGTTTTATTTGATCTGCACTGATGCTAAATGTTCACCAAATACAAATAATCACAAGAAAACAAACAACCTCCCGCTTCTGAATCAGATCCGCCTTCTGACAAACAAACCAAACGAAGAGGATCACACGCGACTATGAGGAACGTTACAGGACATTCATCTAAACGACACAAACCTACCGCACTTTCATTCTGCTGGAGAGCACGTGTCCCGTATAAAAATACTAACGTGAGCCAAACGCGTTTGGTGGAGAAAAAGAAAAACATCGAAGGTGAGATTTTCCTGAGTCATATCATGAAATGAAGCTCAAACTCATCGAATATAAAACACGAAACATCATCTGCTGGTACGAGAAAGAAACAGAAGCGTTCGTCGGTAGAGATCACAGTTTGATGAACCCATTCACAAACAAAACACACGAGAGAAAGATTTCGTTTGGTGTTTCACTCCTTGGCTGAAGTCTGAGAGCCCTGGCCAATCAGAGCAGAGCGCTGAGCTGTCAATCGTGGTGACGGATGGGTGAGCGGGCGTGGCTTCGAGGCGTCGCTTTCGCCCTATTGCCTGATTGATTTATTCAATTATTCACACGTAAGAGATTGAGGAAAGAAACACGTCAAACTAATAAACTCCAGTCTGTGTGCTGAGTTCCTGTGGATGAGATGTCAAAAACACTCACGTCCTCCAAAACCGTACAAAGGAAAATAATAAAAGGAAGGTAAAGAGGCAGAAGTTCGGTGTGTGATGACCATGACGATGATGATGCTATTGCTCGCTCAGCTGCTCTCTGCTCTCTCCGTGTTTCGAGGGCTGGTTCGGGGACGGCGTCTGGGACGGGTGGTTTCCCGCGGGCAGTGAGTGGGTCACCGGCACGCCGCCCGGAACCAGACCCTCCAAACCCGCCGGGACGCCCCCCGCTGCCACTCCGGCCAGACCTGACGGGAACCTGCGGGAGACGCCAAAGGTCATGACCTTAAAAACTATTAAAAACTTGTTTTCATTAACTGAAATAAAGCTGAAATAAAATATAAGTATTAGATTAAAAAAATATAATGAAAATGAGAAATGTTGACTTGGCAACTAAACCAAATAGAGTATTAGATGAAAAACCATTAATGTTTGAAATAAAAATGAGAAATGGCCTTGGCAACTAACTAAAATAAATAAATAAATAAACAACGTAAATACTTAATTAAAATTAAATAAAATAAGAAAAAAAATTAAACTTAAAAACTTGAATGTCTTGGCAACTAACTTAAATTAAAATAAAATAAAATATGAGATAAAAAAACATAAAAACTTGGACTAGAATTGGAACTGGAAATGTGGCCTTGGCAACTAACTAGAATTTTTTTTTTTTTTTTTTTGAAAAAGTTGAACTTAAGACCTTGAATAAAAAATTAGAAATGTTGACTGAAAATATAATAAAATATAATATTAGATGAAAAACTTAAAAAGCACAAATGAAAATGAGAAATGGCTTTGGCAACTAACGAAAATAAATAAATAAATAAATAAATAACTAAAATATGAAAAACTTGAACTTAAAAACTTGAATGAAAATTAGAAATAACAAAAATTAAATAAAATAAAATAAAATTAAATAAAATTAAATTAAATTAAATTAAATTAAATTAAATTAAATATTAGATGAAAAACAAAAAATGTGGCCTTGGAAACTAACTAGAAAAAAAAGAAATATGAAAAAGTTAAACTTAAAAACTTGAATAAAAATTAGAAATGTTGACTTGGCAACTCAAATAAATCTAATATTAGATGAAAAACAAAAACAAACGAAAATGAGAAATACATTAATACATAATTAAAATAAAATAATAAAATAAAATAAAATATGAAAAACTTAAAAACTTGAATGAAAATTAGAAATGTCTTGCAACTAACTGAAAATAAAATTAAATAAAATATTACATGAAAAACAAAAACTTGGACTGGAAATGAAAATAAACAAATAAATAAACAAACATAATACATATTGTATTATGACAATTAGACAACAATTAGAAACGGCTTGGCAACTAACTAAAAATTCAATTCAATTCAATTCAATTCAATTCAGTTCAATTAAATATTAGACGAAAAACAAAAACTTGGACTGGAATTGGAACTGGAAATGCGACCTTGGCAACTAACTAGAAAAAAAAATAAATATGAAAAAGTTAAACTTCAAAACTTGAATACAAAAATTAGAAATGTTGACTAAGCAACTAAATAAAGTATAATATTAGATGAAAAACTTAAAAAACATAAATGAAAATGAGAAATTCTAAACTAACTTTAACTAAAAATTAAAATAAAATAAAATAAAATAACTTGGACTGGACTTGGAACTGGAAATGAGGCTTTGGCAACTAACTGGAAGGAAAGAAAGGAAGGAAGGAAGAAAGAAAAATCGGACATAAAACTTAAACCTAAAAACGTAAAAGAAAATAGGAAATGCTGAATAAGCTGAAGAACTAATATTACTAAAACTGAAATTAAAATAATTTAAAACTAAGTACTTAAAATAGAATTTTAAAAAATCTAATAAAAATGACAAAAACAAGAAAATGACTAACAAATTTAAATGAAAACTTGAAATAATTGAAATAATTAAAATATTAAAATATACTACAATAGCGCAGAAATAATTTCTCAAATAACATTGGTCTCTAAATGGTTAAATAAAATGATAGTTTTCTTCTTTTTCAACTTATCACTGTGTATTGCTAATTTAAATGTCTATGAACATTTATCAGTGTCAATATTCAAGTGTATTTATTAGTTTTATTTACTTGCTAATAAATTTATTTTTATTTATTGTCTTTGTCATTTAAGTTTTTTTTTCCGTGTAATATTATTATTTCAGCTTTATTTAAATGAACTAAAATTACTTTTAATAATAAAAAAAAGGATGCTTGATTATAGTAATCTGTGTATGTTTCTGGTCCTAGTGTCAGTAAAGAAGTAGATCAGAGTTTATTGAGAGCAGAAACACTAAACTAATCTATTAAACCAAACCCTGAGGGAGAGTTTGGCCATCAGGGGTCAAAGGTCAAAGCTGCAGAGACGGAGATGGGCGTCTGACATCCTTTTACCTGCTCTCACTTTAGCCATTGATTTTGTCTTGGGGGGCGGAGCCGGTCGTGATGGCCTGCAGTGATTGGTTGACGTGGCTGCGTGAGAGAAGCATATGGGGGCGGGGCTCAGAGTTAAACTCATGTCATGTGACTGTGTGGGGGTGGAGTTAACGGGGGTTTAAGTGCTAGGTGTTGTGGTAAAACGATGAATAAAAATCAGACAAATAATGAACGATGAGCTTGATGAACGGTAAATACGGTTGCGGTTGTACCTGTAGGCGGCGCCGTTGAGCTCAGGATGCACCTGCTGCTCCATCAGGCCCCAGGAACCCGACGACACGAAGAACTCCTTATTCACGCAGTTCCTCAGACTGTCAGGAATCCGGCCTGAGACGCACACAGAGACATTTTTAATGATCAGATCAGCTCCTTCATGACGGAGGGCTGATTCATTAATACGTGTGTGTACCTGTGAGGGCTCTGCGAATCTCTGTGGCGGCCGCTTCTCTCATCTCTAGAGACGCCTGCTCGCTGTACCAGGCCGTGTGCGGCGTACAGATCAGGTTAGGAGCGTCTTTCAAAGGACCCTGCGCAAAACTACACCACACAGACACACAACTGAGCGTTATTATCAGAGAAATCATCAAAACAATCAGTGCATCAGTAATTTTACACCAGTATTCTGACCACTGCGTTGGTGTGTTTACATTCATTCCCTCATGTGGCGTAAATAACCCAGAAAAAGAGTTTGAAAAAGTCTCTTCTGCTCACCAAGGCTGCATTTATTTAATCAAAAATACTGTAAAAATTGTGAAATATTATTAGAATGTAAAACAGCTGTTTTCCATGTGATTGTCTGTTAAAGTGTAATTTATTTCTGTGATGCGCAGCTGAATTTTCAGCATCATTACTCCAGTCTTCAGTGTCACATGATCCTTCACAAATCATTCTAATATGCTGATTTGCTGCTTAACAAACATTTCTGATTATTAGCAAGTTGTGCTGCACAATGTTTTTGTGGAAACCATCATCATGTTTTATTTTTTAGATTCACAGTTTTAAAAAAAACAGTGGTTTGTAACATTATAAATTATTACTGTCACTTTTCATTGATTTACTTCACCCTTGACAAATAAAAGTAAAGCTGAAATAAAATGTATAAAATAAAATAAAATATTAGACAAAAAATTTAATGAAAATTAGAAATGTTGCCTTAGCATCTAACTGTAAATACAAAAAATAAAAATCAAATAAATCAAATCAAATAAAATAAATAAAAAATAAAATAAAAAATAAAACTAAATAAAATAAAAATTAAATTAAAATAAAATAAATTAAAAAATAAACTAAAAAAAATTAAATATTAGACAAAAAAAATTAAATGAAAATTAAAAATGTTGCCTTAGCATCTAACTGTAAATAAAAAAATAAAAATAAAATAAAATAAAACAAATAAAATAAAATAAAAAAAATAATTAAAAAAATTTAAAAAAATGTAATTAAATTAAAATGAAATAAATTAAAAAAGAAAAGAAAAGAAAAGAAATAAAATAAAATAAGAATAAAGAAAAGTTGCAACCAGGGCAACTAACCCTAACTGAAACAAAATGTTTATGTTAAGTACTTACTAACGCTAAAATAAAAATAAATGAAAACTAAATATTTAAAATGGAATAAATTATTAGATGATTTTTTATCTTATAAAAATAACAAAAGCACAAAATGTTAAACTTGAACTAAAATGAATTCATATAAATATTAGATGACGATAAAAAGGGGAAATTAACCAAAAAAGGTTTTTTTATTGCTAAAACTAGAACTGAATTAAAATATAAATATTAGATGAAAATCTTAACATTTTGAAAATTTAAAAGAAAATTTGACAACTAAATGAAGTTTAAACTGAGGTACTAAAA